>NC_090804.1:12450000-12737500 GCF_036512215.1 Solanum lycopersicum
AAAAGCAATCAAAAGAAAGCAAGAGAAAAACAGCAACAAAATAAATACAAAGGAGAAAGAATATTTTTTAAAAAAAGAAGAAGAAGAAAAAAAAGCGAGAATAAGAGATAAGAATTAAAAAGTGGAGAGAGAAAAAAGAGAAAAAGGCAAGAGAAAGAGAAAAATCTAATAAAATTATAGTATTGTTATATATTGCTATAAATGATAATAATTAAAAATTATATTTAAAATAAGTAATTAATTTTTAAGAAAGATCCACTCAAGTAATTAATTCTTTTTTATTATTGTATTTAATTGTCTGAATTGTAGATTTAACTCTATTTTAACTTAATTAAATTTCCCAAAGAAAAATCAAATTTCCTTTTATATTGATTTGCTTCATCTAATGATTTTTATCAAATGCTTTTCATTTATTAGTTATTTTAGATAAGTTCATTTCCAAGTGTTCACGTCAATTTGCTATTTCTCAAGTGATTTAAAAACTCTCTTCCTTATATATATTTTTATTTGAAGTTAATCAAATATATATATATATATCAAATGTCAGATAATATTTTATTAGCGGATACTTTAAGTACTAACACCTTCTCAAAGTGAAAATATGAATATCTTACCCTTTTTCTCTAATTATTAAAAGTTTATCTATTAAAATCCTTTTTAAATTAATTTTTCTTAATTTCTTTATAAATAATTGAGTGGTGACTCTTTAAGAGTAGTTTCTGAATTGTTTCATATTTAAAACAATTTTTTAACAAAAAGAAGAAACATAACTTTATTGAAAAAGATTGGGGGTACAATTTTGTTCCTCTCTTGATTCTACTCTCCTAAGATTTATTCATGATTTGAGGGCGTTAATGGAATATTTCTCGTATTAGAATGATTTAGATTTGACCTCTATATGAATATTTAATGACTTTTATTGAATATTCGAGATCTCGATCTTTAAAAATATCCAAGAGTTTATGGGATATTTGAGATGCATACTTAGAACATTTCAAATGTGGTTTTCAAATAGTAAATCTCAATTCACCATAACACTAACATATTGAAGAAAGGTTATCGAGACAAGACCTCATGCTACATGAATAATGTACTAACAATATACACTAACTACTAATACTCAAGATAATCTGCCCATTGAAAATAAGGAGGTCTCACCAAATCAGGAGAAAAGTGATCCTAATAATGTGTCTGCGCGAGTACCTGAATTTGCATCATAAATTGATGCAACGTCAAATGACATTAGTTTATAAAATATACGATATGAAAAATAGCTTAATGGAACAACTGGCTAAAACTGAACATACTGAAAGAACTATGAATATCGACTGAAACAAAGTCAAGTGAAACATACATGTATCCTTTAACAACAGACTTTTGAAACTAAATATATGCAACAATAGAAAATACTAAAAATAAAATAACTATACTTTTCTTGGGAAGTTACTTACAACCAACTACGCCGTGTGAGCTCATGATGCACTAACTTACAATATCGAGTGGCGATTGGGGAGGGCTACCTATATGAAGAAAGCCTAATAATTAGGTTTTAAATTTCAATACGGAAAAGGATCAAGAATATCCTAGAACTATACAGAATTGAATAAAAATATCCCCAGTTAATAGTTTGATAAAAAAAAAATACCCTTGCGATATAATAATATAATTTAAGGGCATTGTGACCCTTTTTCCAAATTCAATATGTGTATATATTTGTTGATTTTTTAAAATACTAATATATAATTAACTTAGCTTTGATAGTTAAATTTTTTGTTGCACTAATGAAACAAAAGAAATCATAGTTCTCAATAATCTTTGTCAATTTTTGCACCAACTTACAAAAGAAACTTATCAAGACCTAGGCAAAGATATCCATACCAACTACACAATGTTGTGAATTGAAGGAATATTGATTGTATTGAAGTGTTAACCTAATAAGGGAATACATGGGAGATATATATAGGAGATATAGGAAGGAGTACTAATCTTAATAGGACTAGTATTAGTACACAGTAAATACTAATATTATTTAATACTATTTATTTAATACTATCTGTTATTATCCCCCCTCAAGCTGAGCTGAGCGGAAGCGAACGGAAGCTTGGAACTGAGGTAATTTATGAGATTTAGCAATTGAGCAAGAGTCACATTTGTTTACATGAATGGAAGAAAAACCTAATTGAGACATTAAAAAATTTATTATTTGAGTAGACGGATGACCCAGACGACTGTGCCACAACAGACTGTGGCCATCAGCCGAAAGAGCCACCGGAGCCACAGGAACGCTTTCTGAAACTGAGTGGGCAGACGAACTTGTGCCAGGAAGAACGTACAGACCATGCTCACAGGGGCCCTGAAAAATCACCTTCTTGGTAGTATTGTCTAGGATATGAAAATCATTAGAGGTGAACAAGAGTGAGCAATTATTGTCTTTTGTGGATTGGTGAACTGAAAGGAGATTGGTTTTAATAGAAGGGACGTGGGTAAGGTTACCTAGGTGAAAGATAGCGGTGGGGGTTTTAATGGTACCCGTGCCAGTGTGAGAAATATTAAGGGACTCACCGTTGCCAACAGTAATACCATTGGATCCATGATATGGATTTGGAGCGTTAAACTTGGATAGATCAGAAGTAACGTGCATGTTGGCCCCAGTATCCAACAGCCATTCAGAGGAAGGGCTGGCTTGAGATGCATAATTTGCACGGTTATCACTATTTCGGCTCTCCTCATACCGAAACCAGCAACGAACAGTGGTGTGTCCTGTTTTCTGACAGATTTGACAAGTTGGACGATCCCGCTCGTAAGTGCTCTGCCCGCCGCTGGAAGATGACTGTCCGCCGCTGCCGAAGGAGTGCAGGCTGTTGTTACTGCCGTGCTACTGACCGTCGTACGGCGGATGACTGTCCTGCCGACCGCCACGCCCGCGGCCTCTGCTGTTTCTGCCGTAGCCACCGCGGCTCCCCTGCCGGCCACCAACACGCCCCCCGCGATAGTTCTGGCTTGGGTGAGGGCGGTGGCCGGCTCCATAACAGCGGCTTCTCGGAGAACAAGTTTGCTCTTCAGATCCACGTTGATTTCTTCACTTTTTAGCCACGAGGAGAGAGTAGTCAGGTCAACGGGTGTTGGACTGATGCGAACCGCATGTTTAATGGAGGAGTAAGCTGATAGGAGCCCCCGAATGACGCACATGACGAGATCTTTTTTCGGGAATGATTTCGTTCACGGTGTCGAGGACTGTGATGATGGTGGAGACCTCGTCTAAATACTCCGCCATAGTTTTCGTGCCTTTGGTAATTGTCTGGAGACGATCACGCAGTTGAAAAATATGAGAGTGGAAAATTGATGCATAGCGTGTTGCGAGGGCCGTCCACAGGGCTGAAGCAGTTGTGTAGGATCAGACGTGTTTCTGAACCGTGGGAGAGATGACCGCAATCAAACATGATCGGATCTGGCCATCCACGGCTTTCCAGGCGGCATGGGCCGGATTGGTTTTTTCTGATTTGTCCGTGACGGTGATGACTGCCGGCGGCGGTTCTGTGCTTCCATCGACGTATTTGAGAAGGTAATTGGCCTCAAGGGCTGTAAGAACAGTGATTTTCCATGTAGGGTAATTTATGTCTGATAATTTTTCGGGAATCAGGCATGAAGATGCCTGAGAAGGAGTTTAACGCCAGAAGGAAGTGAATCGAGAGGATCCACCTCGGTTGTCATGGCTGCCGCCGCCCAAGAGAAGAGAGGGAACGATCGGTGCCCTAAAGAGAGAAAAAAAACCTAGAGAAAAGAAGATCTAGGTTTTCTGGCTCTTGATACCATGAAGGAATATTGATTGTATTGAAGTGTTAACCTAATAAGGGAATACATGAGATATATATATAGGAGATATAGGAAGGAGTACTAATCCTAATAGGACTAGGATTAGTACACAGTAAATACTAATATTATTTAATACTATTTATTTAATACTATCTGTTATTATGAGTATACAAGGGTTTTTATTAATGTATATTATATTATAATTATATTCATCATTAATTTATTAATGTATCTTATATTATAATTACATTCATCATTAATTACTTTATCCATTTGTATTTGATTTGACAAAAAAATTAAAATCTTTCATTAAATAATTTTGCTTGTTTTTTTTCTTTTGAACGTAGTGGGAGGAGTAGTTGGAGGAAAATAATACTACATGTCAAGAAGCAGCAGTGTTGCTACTGCAAACAATTAGTCTTTCTTCTGGCCATATGACACATGGTGAGATATTATCCAAGTACACCAATAAAGTCTGTCACATGCTTAATGAGTTTCAAAATGACTAGGTTATAAATCGATTTAGTTCGTTATACCATACTTATTTAAAATTTACTCACATAAGCATGGTTGGGTTATTTTAAGTGCATTTATAAAGAATAAAATTGAATAACATTTCTTTTTCTTTTTGTAGATTTGTAATTCCCCAAAGGCCAGAGACATTGAATTGAACATGCAAGCTCTTGTAAAGTTATTGTTTATTAACACCTCCTCAAACAACATCAATCAAGACATTAAACACACATTTTTTAAAGTTGTTAAGACTTTTTACTACACTGCACATGTTAGTGAGGAAACAATCAACAATCACATATCCAAAATGCTTTTTTAGAAAGCCTAGTAACACAAAAAGAATGAAAGATTATGTAATGTTTATGAAGGAGCACAGTCTTGACAAGTATGTGTCATACATGTAACACCTCGCAAATTCTATTTTAATGATTCGAATCATTCCTTGTTAGCGTACGTATTTAATTGGATCGGGTGGTATCTGATTTGTACATATGTGTTGAGGTTCATTCCTAAGTGTATCAAATATGGTTTAGAGTCGTAAGATACCTCAAACACAAAATCAAGTTCAAAACATTTTTATCGGGTATGATTTGATATGAGTTCATATAAAGGTAAACTTTAAATGACCATAATATAAAGAATTAGGTGACCAAATTTCACGCCTCGAGTCTACATCCTAGACATGACCGACATTTAAGAACCATTGTTGCTTCCGAAGTGAATCCTTGGCCTAACTGACTGCTTAGCGGAAGACTAACTCAAACATTTTTAGTTTTAAATAACTAAAAGGGAAAACATTAAATCAAATATTGTCAGAACTATCTAAGAATACTTAGTGTAAACAGTATTAGTTTAGCAAAATATTTGAAAATAACATTGTTGAGACTCTAATATTCTCTATTTATGAATCCTCTACTATTTTAAGATAGGTGTCGGAACAAGACCCACAACAACTTTAAACAACTATTAAGTAAAAGTAAATTAAAGACTAGAGTCCTTCGAAAGCTATGAGACCTCACCAAAAGCTAATGACTGACTAGGTGATCCTATGAAATGCCCGCTGATAATCCTAAACACATAAATCTACATTTACGAGTATGTAATATGGCCGAGTGAAAGAATAATTGATTTGAAAGGCTGAATTATAAATCAACTGGAATAAATAATAAACGTGAGTAAAATTATTTTAGCTTCACAAATCATTCCCGAACGCCCATTATTATTATTATTACTACTACTACTATTACTACTACTACTACTGTTGTTATTATTATTATTATTATTATTATTATTATTAATAATAATAATAATAATAATAATAATAATAATAATAATAATAATTAAAAGAAATACCTTTTCAATTTAATACAACAGAAGGGGTAGTATTTTATATAAAAGCACATATTTCTCATCTTTAATTTGGTTTAACAACCCACGTAGTTTTATTTTTCTTTTTGTGTAATTAAACATAGAAATATTCAATCGATTACCCTTAAATTATAAGAAATAAATTAAATATAACCTTAAATTATATTTCGTCTCAAAAATGTTGTTTCCACATATGCATGCCAACACTATATTAGTGCAGATTCAAAATTTTAAACTCTTATTATTGTTTCAATATAGGTGTAATTAAACTCTAATGAATTCTAGATCTAGAGTTGCGCTTATTCCTTCTTTAAAATTGATAATCTTTTACAAATTAAAGTCAGATGGATTACATCTCTAAAAAAAACTTCAAATTGCCAAACATATTTTACTAATAATTTAAGTTGGTTAGTATTTTACTAACAAATTATCAACATATTTATAATTGACTTATACTTTAAAACTTAACAACAAAATTCTAATAGATTACCAATCAAAATCTTACTAACTAAGATTTTAGTTCGTAAATACGGTGGAAAAAATGACGCCAAATTTAGCAACATTCTATCAATGAATTACCAACTCAAGATATTACTAATGTACACCTTCTGTTGATAATATTATCAAAGTAGTATATATCGGTTGATAAATATGACCAAAAATTGTTTATATAATTTAATAAATATTCCAATGAATTACTAACCAAACATTTACCAAACAACTGGATTGTGTTGCTAAATTTACCAACCAAATATAAATATGTTGGTAAATTAGTAACGAAATGTAATTTGTTGGTAAACTTGCCAACCAATATCCAATTAGTTGGAAATTATGCCGAAGAATAAAGATTGTAGTTAGTAAATTACTAACATCATAAATAAAGTTGGTAATACCAACCGATCATTAATTCATTGGTAAAATTTACCAATATATTAATTATTAGTTGGTAATATTACAAATGAATGTTTAGTTGAATAATAGTAACTATTATCAAATGTGATAAATTTATTGATAAATTATTAATCACTAACTTATATTTGAATGGTTGAGAAACTAATCAATTGGAGTTAAACTTTTTGGTAAATCAACGTCTAAAGTTGAGGCTTTCATATTCATTTTGTGTCGTCAGACGTTTAACTTTTAAATTTTAGTTAAAACTTGTCTTTGGTCAATATTTTTTGTAAACATGCTCAGATTAAAACTATGTCAGTATCATTAGTTTCGAAAGGTCATTTTTTTTATCTAACAGGAACGTTGGGTCAAGTTTTGAGGCTTTCATTTTTCTTTTGTGCCGTTAGGTGTTTTAAATCTTATGTTATGACGAAAATCTAACTTTGATCAATATTTTTCTAAACGTGCTCAGATGAGAATTCCGTCAGCGTAATTAACTCCAAAGGTCATATTTATCTAATAGGATGATTGGTTCGTATATTAAGGCTTTCATTTCTAGTGTGTGTCATTAGGTGTTTTAACTTATAAATTTTGGCCGAAATTCAATTTCGGTCAATTTATTTGATAAACGTGTTCATATAAAATTTTGTCAGTCAATTAGATTCGCAAGGTCATTTTTAATGCAATAAGACAGGGGGTTTGGGTTTTGAGGCTTCCGTTTTTAGTTTGTGTCGTTAGACATTTTAACTTTTAACTTTTGGCCAAAATATATTTTTGGTAATCGCGCTCGAATTGAAATTTTGTCACCACATTTAGCCATACAAGTTCAATTTCGGTCTCATAGGATGGTTGGTCCGGGTTTTGAGACTTTTATTTTCAGTTTGTATCATTAAGTGTTCTAACTTTTAACTTTTTTCTAAAATTTAAATATGGTCAAAAAAATTTAGAAATATGCTCAAATTTGAATTTCGTCGGTGCAATTAGCTCCGGAAGGTCATTTTTCGTTTTATAGGAAGGTTGGTTTGGATTTTGAGGTTTTCATATTCAGTTTATACCTTAGGCGTTTTAACTCTTAACTTTTGGCCCAAAATTTAACTTTGCTCGACATTTTTTGTGAACGTGCTCTGATGAGAATTTTGTCATCGCGATAAGCTTTTTATTGGTCATTTTATATCTAATTGGATGGTTGGTTCAGGTTTTGAGGCTTCCATTTTCAATTTGTATAGGCGTTTTAACTTTTAAGATTTGGTCAACAATTAGATTCGGTCAATAATTTTTGATAAAGTGTCAAATTAAATTTTTGATATTTTGATATGTATCATATTGAGATAAACTTAACTTGTTATCATAGATTTTGTGTTGTTTTGTTCAAATATATTTTTAAAATTGATATTAATATTTTTGGATTTATATTTGTGCTCTTAGATTTTTAAATGCAATAAATTAATGAATATTTTACTATTGAATAATCATTTAGTTAATAATATTTTGAACATATTATCAATCAATGACTAACCTAATATTAGACAGAAATGATATATTACCAACAAACTAACAATCAATTACAAAAAATTATTAGAAAAATAAATAAGCATATTAAGGTATTTAAAATTTATTACCAACAAGGGTTGCGGTGGAGTGATAAGTACTTTTCATTCTTAATCAAGAGGCCTCGGGTTTGATTCCCCTGGGTACGGAGTTGCGTTTGTTAGGGAGAGCCTTGCTTTACTCCTAACGGACAATCCAACGTGAATTCGAATATAGTCGGGCTCCAGTGTGGGTATCGGACACACTTTTCAATTCGTTAGTAAAGGTACTAACGATATACTAACTAAAAATTAGTTGGTGAATTTTCTAACTGAAATTTCAGTGCCATGTTTCAAAATTTTGTAACAACATTTTGAGTGTTTGCCAACTAATTTTTGGTTGGTAAGTTTACTAAAACTTAAAATCGATTGGTAAAATTTAGTGATAAGATTTTTAGTAACAAATTAATATAAGTTGACATTTAGTTGGTAACTCAATTTGCCGTCCGATTGGATCAATTTACCAACGTAATAGCCCGGAAGGTCATTTTTGATAATTTCGAATTATTCATTGACTTTAGTTAATTAGATGATGGGTAATTTTGAATATTGACTTAATCGATAGTTAATGTATTAAAGCATTATTTATTTAATATCTTATACCATTTGTTCCATATAATTAAATTAAGTTAGTAAAATTTGCCACTTAAAATACCTAATTATTTTATTTAAAAAAATAAAAGAGACGGAGAACAACGGAAGAGTATTCTTTAGGCTGCAGGTAAGAAAAAATCTAAGCCTTGTGATCTTTATATAGTTAAGGTTGAAAGATGTTCCCGATTATTATTACCTAGTAAATGTTGATAGAAATTTTAAAATTTCGAAAGTTAACCATATGTAACATGCAATTTTTATTGGTTTGGGTGGGGACAACCTATTAAAGTTTTATTTGTTTATTAGTGAATAAATTCCAAGGAATTGAAGCCATGATGAGTTGGGAAGAAATTAAAAGCATGGGTAATAAATTGGAATTATATGAAAAAGGGGAAAACTTGGCACTTTGGTCATGTTGTCACCGCCATTGGTTTCTGTAACCAGTGGCTTCGTTTTAAATAATTTTTAATTATTTATTATATCATAAGTTTAGTTTTTAATATATTAAGATAACTAAATAGTGTCACGACCCAAATCCGGACCGTAACTGGCACCCACACTTACCCTCCTATGTGAGCGAACCAACCAATCTGAACTCTAACATTTCAATATAATATCAACAGTAAATAATGCGGAAGACTCAAACTCATTAAATAAAACCAATTCATTAACTTCTAAAATTCAACATTTATTATTCCCCAAAATCTGAAAGTCATCATCACAAGAACATATATGATCAAATTACTAAACTAAGAGTATTCTAAAAGCTAAAACAAGTAAAAGCTAGTCCATGCCGGAACTTCAAGGCATCAAGACATGAGGAAGAAGATCCAGTCCAAGCTAGAAGCATTAGCTCACCCTGAAGATCCGATGTGACGAAGACTGGCTAGAATTGCGGTTGAGTTGAAGATGACGGTACGTTTGCTGCACTCCACAAATAAACAAGAAGAAAACATAAAAGTAGGGGGTCAGTACAAACACAAGTACTGAGTAGGTATCATCGGCCAACTCAAAATAGGAAACAGTATATATTAAGCAATATCATAAAATCAACTAATATCCTTAGCATGCAGCATTTACAATTACCATAACCCTTGGTTACAACACCAAGCTCATCAATGAGGACTCACGCCTCCTCATTATTTGGGAATTAGGTTCATTAGATTGAGTATATTAACATCTTTCAAGATTCATTATCTTTATTCCTCTTGTGTCGGTACGTGACACCCCGCTCCTCATATACTATCCTGGTGTCGGAACGTGACACTCCGATCCTCATTCTATCCTGGTGTCGGAACGTGACACCCGATCCATATTCTATCCTGGTACCGGAACGTGGCACCCGATCCATATACTATCCTGGTGTCGGAACGTGGCACCCGATCCATATACTATCCTGGTGTCGGAACGTGACACCCGATCCATATACTATCCTGATATCGGAACGTGACACTCCGATCCTCATATACTATCCTGGTACCGGAACGTGGCACCCGATCCCCTAATCTCACTACTTTCGTTCATCAAGCCTTCCTTTATATCAAGACATCATCATTAACAAAGTTGATTAGGGTTTCTTTTTCAAGATTTAGGATTCAATAGCTTCATCATGCTTATTTTACCACAATTACATAATCACATTCATGCAAGCATACAATTAAGCATATAGAAGGGTTTACAATACTACCCATACATATCATTCGCTATTAAGAGTTTACTACGAATAGTATAAAAAAAACCATAACCTACCTCCACCGAAGACTAGTGATCAAGCAAGCAAATTCCCAAAGCTTTGTTCTTCTTTCTTCCTCGTTCGATTCTCCCTCTCTCTCTTGTTCTTTCTATTTTCTTTATTCAAATCTTCTTTATTTTACCCTAATTAGTATATAATTAAGAAGAAAAGATGGCAATAATAACCCACTAATTAACTTAAGGTCACCTCTTTTAACCCCCAAGTAATTAGACTTATTAACATTAACCCACTAACTTTATAATTAAAGCAGGAATAGTCAAAAACGCCCCTTAAAACGTATAAAGAAATCCGACCCAGACTGGGATTTCGCAGTCTGTGACGGCCCGTCGCGCCTGTAACGGTCCGTCCTGCTGCTCGTCACAGAGTTCAGAGACTCAATTTCTCTGAAGAGTCTGTGGCGGTCCGTCCTGCCATTCCGTCACGAAGTTCAGAGAGTCGATTTTCAGTACCCAATTTCAGATTTTCTAAGTGTTTTGAAACGAGACCCTGCGACGGTCCGTCGTGCCCATGACGGTTCGTCGTGGGGTCCGTCGCCTCAGCCTGTTTTTCCAGAAATAAAATTTGCTGCTCAAAACGACTAAATAGGTCGTTACAATAGATACCAATTTACCCATCGTTCGTCCCCGAACGATCACAAGAAGGAAAACAAGGGCGAAAAGGAGTACCTGAATCTGTAAACAGATGTGGGTATCTTTCTCGCATATCAGCTTCTTTCTCCCAAGTGGCTTCTTCGACTGGTCAATTCTTCCATTGAACTTTGATGGACGCAATCTCCCTTGATCTCAACTTGCGAATTTCTCTATCTAGAATGGCAACAGGCTCCTCTTCATAAGTCAAATGCTCATCAAGCAAAACTGAATCCCAACGGATAATGTAGTTTCCATCCCCATGGTATCTTTTCAACATCGACACGTGGAATACCGGATGTACTCCGGACAGACCTGGAGGCAAGGCTAACTCATAAGCCACCTCCCCTACTCGCTTAAGTACTTCAAAGGGACCAATGTACCTTGGGCTTAGCTTGCCTCTTTTACCAAACCGCATCACCCCTTTCATTGGCGAAACTTTCAACAAGACTTGTTCGCCCTCCATGAACTCTAAGTCTCTAACCTTTCGATCTGCATATTCTTTTTGCCTACTTTGCGCCGCTAGGAGCTTTTCTTGAATAGATTTCACTTTCTCTATCGAATCCCTCAAAAGATCAGTACCCCAAGGTCTAACCTCGAATGCATCAAACCAACCAATGAGGGACCTACATCTCCTACCATACAATGCTTCAAATGGAGCCATATCAATTCTTGAGTGATAGCTATTATTGTATGAAAACTCCGCTAAGGGTAAGAAGCTATCCCAATGGCCACTAAACTCTATCACACATGCGCGAAGCATATCCTCCAACACTTGAATCGTTCTCTCAGACTAACCATCGGTCTGAGGATGGAACGCAGTACTAAGGTCCAACCTAGTACCCAATTTCTCATGCAATGTTTTCCAAAATTTAGAAGTAAACTGCGTACCTCTATCTGATATGATAGATAGTGGAACCCCATGCAACCGAACGATTTCTGAGATATAGATCTTGGCTAACTTCTCGGCATTGTAAGTCACCTTAACCGGAATAAAATGAGCAGAATTAGTTAACCTATCAACAATCACCCAAATAGAGTCGTACTTACCCATCGTCTTTGGAAGACCAACCACAAAGTCCATTGCGATTCTCTCCCATTTCCATTCCGGAATGGGCATCCTCTGAAGTGTTCCTCCGGGCCTTTGGTGTTCATACTTTACTTGTTGACAGTTTGGACATTTGCCAATAAAATCCACAATATCACGCTTCATTCTACTCCACCAAAAGTGTTGCTTTAGGTCACGGTACATCTTGGTTGCACCAGGATGTATAGAATATCCGGAACTATGAGCCTCTGTAAGAATGGTGTTGATCAAATCATCGACACGGGGTACACACACCCTTCCCTTAATCCTCAAAGCACCTTCCTCATCGATCGTCGCTTCTTTAGCCTCTCCTCGCAACACTTTATCTCGGATCCGGATCAATTTTTCATCATTAAACTGCTTTCCCTTAATCTTGTCAAGGAAGGAAGATCTTGCCTCCACACAAGCTAAAAATCCTCCCTTCTCATTTACTTCTAACCTCATAAGGTCGTTAGCCAGAATCTGAACTTCTCTAGCCAATGGGCGTCTAGAAGCTTGCAAGTGAGCTAGATTTCCCATGCTTCCCGCCTTTCTACTTAAAGCATCCGCTACAACATTCGCCTTCCCCGGATGATACAAAATAGTGATGTCGTAGTCCTTCAGTAGTTCTATCCATCTCCTTAGTCTCAAGTTCAAATCTTTCTGAGTAAAGACATACTGTAGGCTACGATGATCCGTATAGACCTCACACTTAACCCCATATAAATAGTGTCTCCATTGCTTTAATGCAAACACTACCGCGGCCAATTCCAAATCATGAGTTGGATAGTTACGTTCATGCACTTTTAATTGTCTTGAAGCATAAGCAATCACATTCTTCTCTTGCATTAGCACTGCACCCAAACCCGAATAGGATGCATCACAATAGACAATGAAATTCTTACTTTCCACTGGCAAGGTGAGAATTGGTGCAGTAGTCAACAGAGTCTTGAGCTTCTGAAAGCTTTCCTCACACTCATCCGACCATACGAATGGGACATTTTGCTTAGTCAAGTTCGTCAGTTGGGAAGCAATAGAAGAGAATCCCTTGACAAATCGGCGGTAGTAGCTAGCTAACCCAACAAAGCTCCTTATTTCTGACACATTAGTAGGTCTTACCCAATTCTTCACTGTCTCAATCTTAGAAGGATCAACCATCACCCCATCCTTAGAAACCACATGCCCCAAGAAGGACACTGCATCTAGCCAAAACTCACACTTGGAGAATTTGGCATAAAGCTTTTTCTCCCTCAACATTTCCAATACCCTTCTTAAATGCTCTTCATGTTCCTTCTTGCTCTTTGAGTATACCAATATATCATCAATGAATACGATCACAAAGAGATCCAGATATGGCTTAAAAATCCCGTTCATCAAGCTCATGAAAGCAGCAGGAGCATTCGTAAGACCAAAAGACATCACTACAAATTTGTAATGCCCATACCTGGTTCTAAAAGTAGTCTTTGGCACATCCGTTGCCCGTATTTTCAATTGATGATAACCGGATCTCAAGTCAATCTTGGAAAAGACACAAGCACCTTGTAACTGATCGAACAAGTCATCAATGCGAGGAAGAGGATACTTGTTCTTTATGGTTACCTTGTTCAACTTCCGGTAGTCTATGCACATCCGAAAACTCCCATCCTTCTTCTTCACAAACAACACCGGAGCTCCCCAAGGAGATGCACTTGGTCTAATGAAGCCTTTGCTCAACAACTCTTGAAGTTGGGCTTTTAACTCTCTTAACTCCGCGGGGGCCATTCTATAAGGGGGTATAGAAATGGGGCGAGTACCCGGTTCAAGATCAATACAGAAGTCAATATCCCTATCTGGTGGCATACTAGGAAGATCTGCAGGGAACACATCCAGAAACTCACGGACCACCGAAACCGACTCAATCGAAGATACTTAGGTAGTGTCATCCTTGAGATGTGCCAAGAAAGCTAAACACCCTTTACTAACCATTTTAATAGCGCGAAGAAAGGAGATGATACGCACCGGATTGGAAGTGTAGTCACCCTCCCAAACTAACGGATCTGTCCCAGGCTTGGCTAACGTCACCGTTTTAGCATTACAATCCAAGATCGCAAAATTCGAAGAAAGCCAAGTCATACCCAGAATTACATCAAAGTCAACCATTTCTAAGATAACCAAATCTACATAAGTGTTGCTCCCCACAAAATTCACCAAACAAGACCTTTATACTTTTCAACTATCACAGACTCACCCACCGGAGTAGAAACACGAATAGGTATGTCAAGTAATTCACAAGGTAAATTTAGACCATTAACAAATGAAGAAGATACATAAGAAAATGTGGATCCAGGATCAAACAATACAGAAGCCATGCAATCACAAACCGAAAGATTACCTGTGATGACAGCATCTGATGTTTCCGCTTCTGACCGCCCAGGGAAAGCGTAACAACAGGCCCTTTTTTGTTTGTTTGTCCGTTGTCCCTACCATGTTGTGATGTAGTGGCTCCAGTTTTCCCATCACCCCGACCGTTTTGGTGACCACCATTACTTCGACCACCGCGTCCTCCAGAATGACGACCTCTTCCATAACCACCTCTACCTCTAACATTGGGAGGTCTGTAACTATGTTTTGGACAATACCTCTTAATGTGTCCAATCTCCCCACATCCATAACACTCTTTGGGTTCAAGCATAGGTCTCTCAGAGAAGTATTGACCGGTCTGAGGTGGACCCCCAACTACAGTCTGTAGTGAAGACTGAATTGGTCGGACTGAGTAACCTCCTGAACCCTGTCCTCTAGAGTAAGAACCATTAAACTCACCTCCCTTTCGAAACCTTTTTGATGTAGTTGCCATGGTGAAGTCATCTGGCTTCACTCCTTCCACCTCTACCACAAAGTCTACCACTTCTTGGAAAGATTTCGCTGTAGCCGCTACCTGTAAGGCTGAAATCCGCAACTCTGATCTCAACCCTTTCACAAAATGGCGAATCTGCTCTTGTGGACTGAAACACAGTTGGGTGGCATACCGGGATAATGCACGAAACTTAGCCTCATATGCAGTAACCGACATCCTACCTTGCTCTAGGCTCAAGAACTCATCCCTTTTCCTATCCCTCAAAGTTCGGGGGATATACTTCTCCATAAACAAGCTAGAGAATGAGGCCCAAGTCATAGGTGGTGCCTCTGTTGGTTGACACTCAACATGTGACCGCCACCACATTTTGGCTTTCCCTTGAAACTGATAACTCACGAACTCAACACCAAACCGTTCTACTATACCCATCTTGTGTAGTAGCTCATGACAGTCAACCAGAAAATCTTAAGCATCCTCAGATTCAACACCCTTGAAGACTGGAGGTTTCAATTTCAAGAACTTACTGAAAAGTTCATGCTGATCATTTGTCATTATAGTCCCAGTAGTCAGACGTGGAAACGTGCCTATGTCCAATGAGGCATCCATACGAGGAGCCATAGTGGCTGCATGTTGTACCTCTGAAACCGGAGGTGTTGGTGCAGAAAACACTGGAGGTGCCTGACCCTGATCAGACAACCCACTAAGATAAGCGAGAACCTGATTGATCATCTCTGGGGTAGGTTGGGGTGGCGATCCCTCATTATGCACTTGTTCATTTTCCCCATCCTCCCCTTCTCTTATTACTTTCTCAGTCGGTGGAGGAGTCACTGCCCTAGTATCAGATGGGCTAGGTGCTCGTCCTCTTCCCCTAGAGGACGTCCTCCCACGACCTCTACCACGGCCTCTTGCCGCTGCTCTTCTTCGAGCTACAGCCCCAGTGGCTGGCTCAGACGCACCCTGTCCCGCCGGTGCTGGTGTTGGTGTTGGCGTAGTCGTTGATCTAGTTCTAACCATCTGCGAAAGAGAGTGAAGATGGTCAGAATTTGTATCACATAGATACCAATTGGATTCAAGTAGTAGCACGAAAGAAAGAAAGAAAGAATGGAATTTTCCTAAAGTCTTATAGCCTCTCAAAGAAAAGTAAAGGCGTCCCCCTACCGTTCCTTAAGACTCTACTAGACTTGTTCTTGTGTGATAAGACCAATGAACCTAATGCTCTGATACCAAGTTTGTCACGACCCAAATCCGGACCGTGACTGGCACCCACACTTACCCTCCTATGTGAGCGAACCAACCAATCTGAACTCTAACATTTCAATATAATATCAACAGTAAATAATGCGGAAGACTCAAACTCATTAAATAAAACCAATTCATTAACTTGTAAAATTCAACATCTATTATTCCCCAAAATCTGGAAGTCATTATCACAAGAACATCTATGATCAAATTACTAAACTAAGAATATTCTAAAAGCTAAAACAAGTAAAAGCTAGTCCATGCCGGAACTTCAAGGCATCAAGACATGAGGAAGAAGATCCAGTCCAAGCTAGAAGCATTAGCTCACCCTGAAGATCCGATGTGACGAAGACTGGCTAGAGTTGCGGTTGAGTTGAAGATGACGGTACGTTTGCTGCACTCCACAAATAAACAAGAAGAAAAAATAAAAGTAGGGGGTCAGTACAAACACAAGTACTGAGTAGGTATCATCGGCCAACTCAAAATAGAAAACAGTATATATTAAGCAATATCATAAAATCAACTAATATCCTTAGCATGCAGCATTTACAATTACCATAACCCTTGGTTACAACACCAAGCTCATCAATGAGGACTCACGCCTCCTCATTATACTCATTTGGGAATTAGGTTCATTAGATTGAGTATATTAACATCTTTCAAGATTCATTATCTTTATTCCTCTTGTGTCGGTACGTGACACCCCGCTCCGCATATACTATCCTGGTGTCGGAACGTGACACTCCGATCCTCATTCTATCCTGGTGTCGGAACGTGACACCCGATCCATATTCTATCCTGGTACCGGAACGTGGCACCCGATCCATATACTATCCTGGTGTCGGAACGTGGCACCCGATCCATATATTATCCTGGTGTCGGAACTTGACACCCGATCCATATACTATCCTGGTGTCGGAACGTGACACTCCGATCCTCATATACTATCCTGGTACTGGAACGTGGCACCCGATCCCCTAATCTCACTACTTTCGTTCATCAAGCCTTCCTTTATACCAAGGCATCATCATTAACAAAGTAGATTAGGGTTTCTTTTTCAAGATTTAGGATTCAATAGCTTCATCATGCTTATTTTACCACAATTACATAATCACATTCATGCAAGCATACAATTAAGCATATAGAAGGGTTTACAATACTACCCATACATATCATTCGCTATTAAGAGTTTACTACGAATAGTATAAAAAAACCATAACCTATCTCCACCGAAGACTAGTGATCAAGCAAGCAAATTCCCAAAGCTTTGTTCTTCTTTCTTCCTCGTTCGATTCTCCCTCTCTTTCTTGTTCTTTCTATTTTCTTTATTCAAACCTTCTTTCTTTTACCCTAATTAGTATATAATTAAGAAGAAAAGATGGCAATAATAACCCACTAATTAACTTAAGGTCACCTCTTTTAACCCCAAGTAATTAGACTTATTAACATTAACCCACTAACTTTATAATTAAAGCAGGAATAGTCAAAAACATCCCTTAAAACGTATAAAGAAATCCGACCCAGACTGGGATTTCGCAGTCTGTGACGGCCCGTCGCGCCTGCGACGGTCCGTCCTGCTGCCCGTCACACAGTTCAGAGACTCAATTTCTCTGAAGAGTCTGTGACGGTCCGTCACACCTCTGACGGTCCGTCCTGCCATTCCGTCACGAAGTTCAGAGAGTCGATTTTCAGTACCCAATTTCAGATTTTCTAAGTGTTTTGAAACGAGACCCTGCGACGGTCCGTCGTGCCCATGACGGTCCGTCGTGGGGTCCGTCGCCTCAGCCTGTTTTTCCAGAAATAAAATCTGCTGCTCAAAACGACTAAACAGGTCGTTACAAATAGCAAGTGTATTGTAGTATATGAAGAGCATTAAGTTGATGTTATTTAGAGATATTGAAACTCTAGGCTTGATATTTGGAAATAAAAAAAAATTGAAAATATTGACATATTAACTAGTATCTAGATTAAGATAACTTGATTATAGATTCGATGTGGATTTTTGTGGTCAAGGCTAGACATGTACAAACATGAGTGTTACAAGAAAAAAGGAAACCATTTTTGTTCAAAATTTCTAGAATTAAAGCAGCAGACATATGTTATTTATTGTACATTATGTTTGTACTGCCAATCTTTCTTGGTGTGGATCTTCTTACATTATTAGACAAAACACTTAAAAAAATGTCTTTAAAAATACTCAAAAATTGAATGCAAATTAATAAGCTTATGGTCCTTGTTGATACTCTATTAATCCATCTCCAAATATTTTATCAAAAATACATGTTTGTGACACAAAATGCAAATTTCACTTAGACATCACAAACCAAAATTAATAGTTCCATCAAGTGTAACACCTAGTGAAATAAAATATCTCTCTGAAATAGATGATCAAGGAAGTGCTCATTTTCAAATTCCCATAATAATGTTTTAAAAATATAATTCTTTAATGGAAGGTAAAGATCCAGCAAAAATTATTAAAGATGGATTATCTAAAACACTTGTGTTTTATCATCCATTAGCTGGTAGATTCATTGAAGGGCCTAATAAAAAGCTTATGGTAAATTGTAATGGTGAAGGAATCATGTTTATTGAAGGTGATGCTAATGTGGAGCTTGAAAAATTAGGTGAATCATTAACCACCATGTCCATATTTTGATTTACTACTTCACAATGTTCCTGGTTCTGATGGAATCATAGGTTGTCCTTTATGTATAGGTGACTTGTTTTACTTGTGGTGGATTTGCTGTTGGTTTTAGACTTAATCACACAATTATGGATGCTTATGGCTTCACTATGTTTTTTTGGTTCAACTAACATATTTTATTGATTCCATCAAGTATCCCAATTACAATCTATTTCACCAATTGGCTAATGTACATCAATTATATAATTTATCTATCCATTTCGTATCTCTGCTTGTGTGGTTGCTTCCCCTAATTCTACTTCTACTCTCCTCCTTAATCATCTTCAGGATTTTCATTGATCTTGTTACAACTTTTCCCACAAGGCCCCGTTTATCGCCTGCCAGATGTGGTATATTAGTGCCGCAATGATTGCCTTGATTACTGATCTTCTAGTTTTTCCCTGAAATCTTCTTGTTACTCTTTATCCCAATCTTCAGCCATTCAAGTACTCCCTTCAGACATTTCTTTGAAGACTCACATTCAAAGAATAGATGGTTGATACTTTCTGGTTAACTTCCACATAATAGGCATTCCACCTCCTGGCAAATGCTCATATTAGCAAGTCTGTCCCTAGTTAAAGTGCATGACTATCCGACAAATAAAACTATGTTTTGGTATGTTCATTTTGTTCCAGACATCCATCCACCACGGCCATTGACTGTCATTTCCTCATCTCCATCGGTATCCACTTTGAATCGTGTATACTCCTTTATAAGATATCCAAGTATTCTCATCATATCCAGGCGCAAACTTCTCTTTAATGATGCATATTTTCCAACAACTGTCAGTAGTTGGTTGATATTGCCACCAATCTTTTCCTTTTAAGTATATTTGATTCACCCATTTTAACAATAAGTTGTTTGCCTTTTTTGCTATGTTCCATACATACCCAATCTGATTTTTTCCCAAGCTATGAATGGTGACTTATTTTGAATACTTTTTAGAAATTTCTTTGGTAACAGGAAAATAGATGACCAGTAAGTATGTATATGTAGCAGAACTGAGTTTACCAACTGCATACGACAGATTCCTTGTCCCTATGTTCTTATTCGACATACCATTTTGTCCACTAGCATTTAAGTCTACCTCTACCTGTGTTAGTTTCTGAGATGAAATGGGGACCCCCCCCCCCCCCCCCCAGATATTTAAAGGCAGTGATCTTTTTGCATAACCAGTGATCTCACATATATCTTCTAAGTACCTCCTATCCATATTAGCACTAAAGATGTTTGACTTGCCTGTATTCGTAGTTAGCCTAGATGCTTCAGAGAAAGTTAACAATCCTTGTAGCATTAGTTTAATCGACGCAAATTCTCCTTTACAGCACATTAGCATATCATCAAGAAAGCAGAGGTGATTCATCCCCATACTTCTGCACTTTGGATGGAACTTAAATCCTTCTTGTGTAGTAATCCATTTCATCAATCTAGAGAAGTACTCCATGCATATTGCAAATAGGAGAGGGGATACGAAATCCCATTGTCTCAGCCCTCTTCTTCCTTTTATATTTTCGTATAAACCACCATTTATAGCAATCACATATTGAGTTGTAGTGATACAATCCATAATACACTTAATGAATTTGTATGGGAATTGTGATCCATATAGCATTTCTTCTACAAAATCCCATTCAACACTATCATACGCTTTCCTGTGATCAATTTTGAGCAGACAACTTTTAGATGCATTCTTCCTATTATACAATCTCACCAAATCTTGACATATAAGCATGTTTTGTACAATAGTTCTTCCAGCAAAAAAAGCACTTTGATTTTCTGAGATGATGCTTGACAAAACTTGTTTCAGTCTATTGCACAGCATTTTTTAGATCACCTTGTATGTTTTGTTGCAACATGCAATTTACATTCTCAGCATGCCTCCTTTGTGGTAGCAAAGTAATCACTGTGTCATTCACTCCTCTTAGCATATCCCAATTTGAAAGTACTCTAGTATCCCTTTCGTAATATCCTCTCCAACTATTTCCCAGCAATCCTTGAAAATTTGCTTCCATACCCATCAGGTGATTTATTACCATCTATCGCCCATAATGCTTGTTTCACTTCTTCTTTCGTAAGTCCTTTTTGTGTCTCTGTTACCAGATTGCCATTCTGAAGTATGTTACTGCACACATGCTTCCTGTTGTGATTCTTATCTCCCAATAACCTTGTATAATAGTCCACAAATGCTTTACTCACCTCTGCGATTTCAGTATGTTACACCCCAATAGTATATGCGACTGTGAAAATTCTGTTGGTACTCCTCCTTGACTTGAGATAGCTACGAAATTTTTTTGTATTCTGATCCCCTTCTTTAAGCCATTGTATTTTACTTTTTTGTCCCAAGAATTGATTTTTTGTTTTTCCAGTGTCCTCACCTCCTGCGCTAGCTTATTCTCCTCATTATACAGGTCCTTATTCCCTGAGTTTACTATTGGAATTGTGTCAATTTCTCCATCGACATTTCTGCTCTTTTTTCTATTATACTAAACTTGGTCTTTGTTCAGTGTTTTAAGCACTCTTCTGAGTCTATTTAATTTTCCCACTACTTTGAATACATGTCGCCCTTCACATTTCTCTTTCCAGTTTTCTTTAACCTTATTATGGAATTCCGCTGCTAAACCCCACATATTAAAATATCAAAATGGTCGTCTTCCTCCTCTGCTTCCCTCTTGTTCCCATCTAATTATTGCTGGGTAATGATCATAAAGCCCTTCGTTCATGAAATATATCTCTGTTGCTGGCATTTGTGTCACCCATTCACTGTTGATCAGTGTTGAATGCCTTGAATTGGACCCTTAATTATCTGTCAATTATGTATTTTGGGCCCAAGCCTGTTAGGGCGTAGCTTAGCACTATATATAGACGCTATGGTAAACCCTATTCTGTAATTCTGTTTTTTGCCTCTCCATAATAAAACTGCTCCCCCTCTTCCCGTGGACGTAGCCAACTTATTGGTGAACCACGTAAATCTGTTGTCTTGTTTTTCACGTTTATATTTTTTCGTATTATCTCGAATTCCGCACAACAAATTGGTATCAGAGCCTCTCGGTTAATCGGTATTTTTTTGATAATTCGAGATGTCTGCTTTGAACGTGAAAATCAACAAATTCACAGGGAGGAACAGTTTCAGTTTATGGCAGATCAAGATGCGGGCTTTGTTGAAACAGCAAAGCTTCTGGGCGCCGTTGTCGAAAGACAAGAACGCCGTCATTACTCCTGAGATGGCGATTCTGGAGGTAAAGGCGCACTCGACGATCATGTTGTGTCTCGCGGATGACGTCATCACGGAGGTCTCGGATGAAGAGACTGCTGCTGGTCTGTGGTTGAAGCTGGAGAGTTTGTACATGACAAAACCTCTAACCAACAAGCTTCTTCTGATACAACGTCTATTCGGTTTACGAATGGCTGAAGGTACACAACTCAGGGAACATTTAGAGCAATTGAATACTTTGTTATTAGAATTGCGTAATATCGATGTGAAGATCGAGGATGAAGATGCTGCCCTGATTCTGTTAGTATCTCTCCCAATGTCGTTTGAGAATTTTTTTCAATCGTTCATTGTTGGGAAAGATACTGTGTCGCTGGAAGAAGTCAGATCGGCCCTTCATAGCAGGGAATTACGGCATAAGGCTAACGGCACAAGTACGGAAATACAGCCTTCCGATCTGTTCACCAGTAGCGGAAAGGGAAGGAAAAACGGTGGAAAGAAAAATAAGCCGATGTCGAAGGGTTCAAAGCCGGATGATGTTTGTAATTACTGCAAGGAGAAGGGACATTGGAAATTTGATTGTCCGAAGAAGAAGAAGCAATCGGAAAAACAATCAGTTCTGCTGCTGTTGCTGAAGAAGACACCAATTCTGAAGTAGACATTGCCCTAGTTGCGGATGAGCACACTCATCATTCAGATGTGTGGGTTCTCGATTCTGGGGCATCCTATCACATCTGTCCTAGGAGAGAGTGGTTCACGACTTATGAGCAGGTAGACGGAGGCAACATCTCGATGGCCAATAGTTCTGTCTGCAAGGTGGTTGGGACAGGCTCGATTAAGATAAGGACACATGATGGTAGCTTCTGCACATTGAACGAGGTCAGGCACGTTCCATTGATGACGAAAAATCTGATATCTCTCAGTCTTTTGGACAGCAAGGGATTCAGCTGGTCGGGAAAAAATGGAGTCTTGCGGGTCTGGAAGGGTTCAAATCTGATTCTGAAAGGTGTCATGTGTGGTACTTTGTATTTTCTACATGGTTCCACGGTTACAGGTTCAGCCCATGTTGCATCGTCAGAAGTTCACCAGAAGGATATGACTAAGTTATGGCACATGAGACTTGGTCATATGGGTGAAAGAGGGATGCAAATTCTGTCAAAGGAGGATCTTCTTGCTGGTCATAAGGTTAAGAGCCTAGAGTTTTGTGAACATTGTGTTTTTGGAAAACTACATCGCAACAAGTTTCCAAAGGCCATTCACAGAACAAAAGGCACACTTGATTATATCCATTCTGATTGCTGGGGTCCATGCCGTGTTGAGTCTTTGGGGAGGCTGCAGATTTTTTGTGTCCATTATTGATGACTACTCAAGGATGACTTGGGTGTACATGATGAAGCATAAAAGTGAAGCTTTCCAGAAGTTCAAGGAGTGGAAAATTTTGATGGAAAATCAAACAGGGAAGAAGATCAAGAGGTTGCGAACTGATAATGGGCTGGAATTCTGCTGGTCTGAATTTGATCAATTCTGTAAGGATGAAGGGATTGCTCGACATCGTACAGTCAGAAATACACCACAGCAGAACGGTGTAGCTGAGCGGATGAATCAAACACTTCTGGAGAGAGCAAGGTGCATGCTCTCTAATGCTGGGCTAGATAGAAGATTCTGGGTAGAAGCGGTTAGTACAGCTTGCTACTTGATTAACCGCGGACCACATACAGGCATACAGTGCAAAATACCTATGGAGATGTGGTCAGGAAAAGTTGCTGATTATTCAAATCTGAAAGCTTTTGGTTGTACGGCTTACTATCACGTCAGTGAAGGTAAGTTAGAACCAAGAGCTAAAAAGGGAGTATTTGTGGGCTACGAAGATGGAGTGAAAGGTTTCAGAATCTGGTCTCCAGCAGAAAAGAGGGTTATTATGAGCAGGAACGTTGTCTTTGATGAAAGTTCTCTGCTTAGAACCATTGTGAAGCCTACAACTACATCAGAAACTGGGAGTCTTGATAAACAGGTGGAGTTTCAAGTCATTCAGAACGAGAGCGATTTGAAAGAACCTGAAGAGGAGGATCAAGAGCCACAGACAGAAACTGATATTCCAGAATCTATGCCATCAGATATCCATCGGAGTATAGCTCAAGATCGGCCAAGGAGGGTTGGAGTTCGGCCACCTACGAGGTATGGTTTTGAGGACATGGTGGGTTATGCACTGCAGGTTACTGAAGAGGTAGATACATCTGAGCCGTCTACTTACAAAGAAGCCATTTTAAGTCCTGATTCTGAAAAATGGTTTGCTGCTATGGGAGATGAGATGGAGTTCCTACACAAGAATCAGACATGGGATCTGGTCATGCAGCCTTCGGGGAGAAAGACTATTACTTGCAAATGGGTTTTCAAGAAGAAGGAAGGGATATCACCAGCAGAAGGAGTCAAGTATAAAGCCAGGGTTTGTTGCCAGAGGTTTCAACCAAAGAGAGGGAGTGGACTACAATGAGATCTTCTCACCAGTGGTCAGACATACTTCCATCCGAGTGTTACTAGCGATAGTTACAGATCAGAATCTGGAGCTTGAACAACTTGATGTGAAGACAACGTTTCTACATGGAGAGTTGGAGGAAGAGATATACATGACTCAGTCGGATGGTTTCCAAGTTCCAGGGAAGGAAAATCACGTCTGCAAGTTGAAGAAGTCCTTATATGGACTTAAGCAGTCTCCAAGGCAGTGGTACAAAAGGTTTGATAGCTATATGGTGAAGTTGGGCTATACTCGGAGCTCATATGATTGTTGTTTATACTACAATAGGCTCAAGGATGGTTCATTCATCTATCTGGTGCTTTATGTAGATGATATGCTGATAGCTGCAAAGAAGAAGTATGACATTCAGAAGCTGAAGGGTTTACTTAGTGCTGAGTTTGAGATGAAGGATCTGGGAGCCGCTCGGAAGATTCTAGGGATGGAGATCATTAGAGACAGAGAGAGAAGGAAACTTTTCTTGTCACAGAGAAGCTACATTCAGAAGGTCTTGGCGAGGTTTGGCATGTCTTCATCTAAGCCTATTGATACCCCCAGTGCTGCCAATATCCATCTCACTGCCATGTTCGCTCCACAGTCAGAAGAAGAGAAGGAGTATATGTCACGAGTCCCTTATGCCAGTGCCGTAGGAAGTTTGATCTATGTTATGGTCTGTACAAGGCCAGATTTAGCACATGCAGTCAGTGTAGTGAGCAGATTCATGGGACAACCAGGGAAAGAACATTGGCAGGCTGTGAAGAGAATTTTCCGGTACCTTAGAGGTACATCTGACGTTGGTCTCATTTATGGAGGTGATACTCAGTGCTTGGTTACTGCTATTCTGATTCTGACTATGCTGGAGATGTTGACACAAGAAGATCGATGACTGGCTATGTGTTTACCCTTGGAGGATCTGTTGTCAGTTGGAAGGCAACTTTGCAACCTACAGTGACTTTGTCTACTACGGAAGCGGAGTACATGGCCTTGACAGAGGCTGCAAAAGAAGGGATTTGGCTGAAAGGGCTGGTTAGTGATCTTGGTCTGCATCATGATCAGGCTACAGTGTATTGTGACAGTTTGAGCGCAATTTGTCTAGCCAAGGATCAAGTCCATCATGAGAGAACCAAGCATATTAACGTGAGATATCATTTTCTGAGAAGTGAGAAGAGAATCAAGGTGAAGAAAGTAGGAACTGCTGATAATCCTGCTGATATGTTCACAAAGCCGGTTCCACAGAGCAAGTTTCAACACTGTTTGGACTTGCTCAACATCAGAAGCTGTTAATTGCCCTGCGGGGCAATTTTGAGGAAGAGGGGGAGGCCTGACACTATCATAGTGCGTCTGAAGAATCTGTTTGGAGAATTCAAGTCAAGGTGGAGATTTGTTGAATGCCTTGAATTGGGCCCTTAATTATCTGTCAATTATGTATTTTGGGCCCAAGCCTGTTAGGGCGTAGCTTAGCACTATATATAGACGCTATGGCAAACCCTATTCTGTAATTCTGTTTTTTGCCTCTCCATAATAAAACTGATCCCCCTCTTCCTGTGGACGTAGCCAACTTATTGGTGAACCACATAAATCTATTGTCTTGTTTTTCGCGTTTATATTTTCTCGTATTATCTCGAATTCCGCACAACAATCATCACTCTTATCAATTTTACTTTTCACTCTATCATTCTCTACCTGTTTATTGTTCCATGTGAAAAAAGCCCCTGACGATTTCATGTCATGTAGATCACACACCCTTATGCAATGTCTAAGATCTCTTACTTCTGCTAATGTGACTTGTCTACCGAATCTCTCTTCTATATTCAAAACACATTTGAAATTCCCCATCACCGCCCATGGTCCAGAAATTGTGAACTGATTTTCTCCATTTTCATCTATAGTCCTCTTCTTAACCCTTTGTCATTGTACCCACACACCATTTTCTGTACCCCTATGTGTTACTACATTGTGGACTATCAAAGAATCACATTGCATTATATTTATATCATATACTTCTAGTTTACATACCATCCAAATTCTTCCTCTAGGATGATGTGAGAGGTTTGCTATAGACGACCATCCTTTACAAAGATTAAGAGCAACTTATGTAGCTTTTATTCTCTTAATCTTTGTCTGTAGGAGACCAAATAGGCAAACACTGGAATTATGCATGAACATATACATTTCCTTTTGCTTGTGTACCTATTTAGTCCCCTAACATTTCAAAATCCTATGTTATCCATTAGGGATGTGCAATCCCTCTTCCCCTCGTCGCCCATTTTTGGCATACAAACTCGTTTCTCCAGCTCCATTTTTGTCTACTGATTCATTTCTCCCTTCTCCTTATCTAATGCTTATTATTAATTGTTCCCTGTTGGTATATTAATATTTTGAGTATGCAAGATCCTTCTTACATGTGATTTTACTCTATGAAATGGCACTTCCCTCCCTTTTCCACTTTCTATTATTTCTGTTGGTGCTTCTTCTTGATCAGGCTTGCCTCGTTGCTGCCCATCATCTCTCTTGTTATCTGCAGTAACTTCTCTTTGTTATCCTACATTCCTTCAACTCATGCCCATAATTCTTACATTTAGTGCACCACACCGGTTTCCACTCATAGGGCGCCTTCTCGATGAATTCCTTGTTTAATTCTATCTCCGTCCTTCACGGCTTCACAACTACTTGTTTTATTTAAAGAAAAGATATTTTATTGTTCTTGACTTTGTTAGAATCGCCACTTAATTTTTTAGGAAAAATCAAGAAAACTTGATTTTCAAAAGACTAAGACAGGAAATCCGATCGAAAAAGCAACTGTCTTTATTCGCTAAAAAGTCTAACTTAAATTTTGAGATAAAAATTATTTAGAGTTGTTTGAAAATGAAGCATTAAATTTACTATCTAAGTGACTTTTAATTTCTAAAATTTATTTTAAGTTATTTACTTGATTTAATTAAATCGTTAAAACAAAGTGACGTGTTACGAGGATTTAGATTTTTAATCCTAAACTAACAACGTTAATTAGCAAGTAAATAAACAATAAATAAGAGAGAGGGAGAGATAGAGAGAGAGAGAGAGAGAGTTGGGTCCGAATCCGATTTCTGTCTGTCTGGACCAGTATTTGGACCCATTTTGTTTTGGGCCTCTGGCCCATTTCCACCTGTCCTAAATTTCTAATAATACAATAACAAAAAAGAAACAAGGGCTTCGGCCCGAAAATAAAAAAAATACAAAATTTAGAAAATAAATAGAGGCCGTTTGGCTCCAACTTCTTCACTCTCCGATTTCTTCGCTTGTTTCGAATTATTCGCGCTCCAAGACCTGTTGGTCGTTCTTTGCGTCTAACGGACTCGAATGGAAATAGAATTGAGCTCCATGGCCCAATAGGAAAATGCGAGGAGGAGATCAAGCACGAACTCAGAAGGATTCATACAACGAATAAAAAGACAACATTAACATTTAACATAACAAGAATAAATCAGACATACTTCAGTTGGGATTGACTCTTAATTTTATCTATTCTAGTATATATATGGATGCTACTTTTGTGTAAAGGAGAAAAGAGAAATTGTAACTAGAGAAATTTCTAATAATACAATAACAAAAAAGAAACAAGGGCTTCGGCCCGAAAATAAAAAAAAATACAAAATTTAGAAAATAAATAGAGGCCGTTTGGCTCCAACTTCTTCACTCTCCGATTTCTTCGCTTGTTTCGAATTATTCGCGCTCCAAGACCTGTTGGTCGTTCTTTGCGTCTAACAGACTCGAATGGAAATAGAATTGGGCCTCCATGGCCCAATAGGAAAATGCGAGGAGGAGATCAAGCACGAACTCAGAAGGATTCATACAACGAATAAAAAGACAACATTAACATTTAACATAACAAGAATAAATCAGACATACTTCAGTTGGGATAAAGTCAATTAATAAATTTAACATCAAGGGGAACCAAACGCAGCTATCGAGACTAATATAATAAGCAAACTCTTAAGAGAGACAAAAGCAGACAAATTTAATGAATGGCAAGAATTTCTAGTTACAATTTCTCTTTTCTCCTTTACACAAAAGTAGCATCCATATATATACTAGAATAGATAAAATTAAGAGTCAATCAAGAGGGGGACATGAAGAGGAGATCATAATATAGGGATTGAGTCAAGAGCCCACGTTAAACAATAGCAAACCAAAAAAACGAAAAAGGAAATATGTTTCACTATTGGCAAATAAAATGTCTCACACAATAATCAAAACTAACTCTACAAAGGAACTTAATGTTAATTCATTATGCTGAAAGACATAAATTTTAGAGATAACAACCAGCCAAATCATTTTAGAGGAGAATAATATAATGTCATGTCCGACGAACTAAACACACCAGTTATGCTAAGACATACATCATATTTTGAGATTCGAGTTGGAACAAGAATATAATTTGAATGCTTGACATTCCGGACAATAGTCTACTATAGGTTTCAAAACAAGATTATCAGATTAAGGTATGCAAATCGATACAATTTTAAAAGAGAAAACTCGAGCTAAACTTATGCTCTACCAAATAATCACTAACATACTACTTTCAATCAGGGAACAAAGAGTAGAACTGGAATGGGAAGGACATGAACCTAATCAATAATGTAAAGCCAGCTTGTGAAGACAAGAGAACCCTTTCATGTTAAAAACAAAACCATCAGCCAGTGAGAAAGACTTGGAGAAGTCAAAGAAACATGTAATCACCAAAAATTAAACGGGTCCCATAATTTCATACCAAAATTGACATTAAAATAGCAACCAACCATGACGTAAATTGAAATTTTTAGTCTATACTTGAAAATATGCTAGAGGAGGCAACAAAACAGCTTCTTCAGCACTTGAGAACATATAGTCAAAACAAGAAAAATATTTCAACAAATGGAGATAGAATAAAATCACGACGGTTAGCTAATATCGAACTAACTTCGAGACGAACACAATCATAGATTTCAACTCTAAGAACATGGAAGAACAAATTTAGATATGAAACTATCACATATACCCATTTGGGATCCTGAACATAAAATACACCAAAACAACGAAATACATTCAAAATGGACCAAAGGGTGACAAATTGTTTACCATGTTGCGGCCAGCGAACGGGACGAACGAGCTTGAAACTGCACCAACTTCCACAGCAGAGAAGCGACTCCGGACTTGGATGAACAAGATAAAGCCAAAGCCAAGACGGAACCAAATGTCTTCAAGAACTTTTGTTTTAAATGTATTTCTTCTTTGTTTTCTTTCAACTTTCCTCACACCAAAATTTTCCTCTCCAAAATTTCCCTCCCACAAAAATCTTTCTATTTTTCTGTCAAGAAAATCCTAAATTAAAAAAGATATAACTCCAAAATCTTTCTTCCAAAATCGTCTCCCAAGAATAATTTTTTTCTTTATTTTCTTTAGTTAGTTGCTCCCCTAAAAAAATCCTCTTTATAATGAAATACAAGGAACTATATATAGAAGAAAAATTAGGATTGGATTCTTGGGGGGGGGGGGGGGGGGGGAGGAACGAAACCCGGATTTGAGGCCTATGAATTCAAAATTCAAAAGAAAAAATCATCACCAATTTGCACAGACCACCTTTTCTGAAAATTCAGCTTAATCCCAAATAAGGAATAGTGAGATCTACGTTTGAGATCGACTTACCCGTCCTTGGAAGGGTGACGTGGAGCAATCTCGTCATCTCAAGGACGATTCTCGCGTTCCTCTTCTGCTGCGGAGAGTACAATTGAGAGAGATGTGAGGAAGAGACAGAGGATCAGCGATCCGCCATGCGCACGATGTATCCTCTAGGATCGCTTGTTCGCTCAAAATTTGATTGTTGTGCGTTGCTATCACACGCTTTTGTCGCAAAGCGCGTACAAGCGTGCCTGTTGGTGTTAACGCACTTTTGGAAAGCTGTCTTTGGGATTTCTGGGTTTGGTTGCTCTGTCTTTGTCGTTACTAAAGGAGAAAAAGATGAGGCCGGGTCGAGAAAAGGGGAAGATGGGCTAGGTCGTTATTTGGAGATAAAAAAAATTGGGCCCGGGAAATAGGAATTGCTGAAAATGTTTTACAAGGGCCCTAAATTTAATCTTTTAAAATCCAAATGAACTATCGATTAAGTCAAAAGGGAATTCACTAGTGAATTTGACTAAAACTTAGATAAGACGAATTAACATAACTAATTCATGAGCTTCTTAATCTTAACAAAAATAAAATAATTAACTTGCATTTAAACTAATAAATTAAAAATAGGGATAATGCCCAAGTACCCCCTCAACCTATGCCCGAAATCTCAGAGACACACTTATACTATACTAAGGTCCTATTACCCCCCCTGAACTTATTTTATTAATAATTTTTTACCCCTTTTTAGCCTACGTGGCACTATCTTGTGGGCCCAACGATGATTGATTTTTCTTTTCAAACTAGTGTCATGTAGGCTAAAAAGGGGTAGAAAATTACTTATAAAATAAGTTCAGGGAGGTAATAGGACCTTAGTATAGTATGAGTGTGTCTCTGGGATTTCGGGCATAGGTTGAGGGGGTACTTGTGCATTTTCCCTAAAAAATATAAGCATAATTTAAACTAAACTAATTTAATAAAATGCTTACTAAAGTTAGAATCTTTTTAAGGTTATTTTCAAATATTTATAAAATAAACTAGTTATATAAAAAACATATTTACTATTTAAAATTATAAAGTTGCTAAAATTACTTTAAAATAACTTGAAAAACATTTTGAGTTTTATAAAGTTAATTACTTTAAATCTTTCGAAATTAATGAAGCTCGAAAGTTAATTTTTATGTTGGGGAAAGTCAAAATTGGGTGTCAACAATTGTCTCTCATTTTATTTTGATTGGTCCAAGAAATTCAAGGAAAATGAAATTGATAGATCCAATTTTGACTAACCATATCTTCAATTTTAAAAAGGGATTAGTATGGACTTTGAGAATTATGACCGAACCCCGAAAATGAGTTTCCTACTTATCTAAGGATGTATGAGAATTCAGGCCACCTCTAGTTCAACACGTTTGATTTAACGCACGATTTTAAAATAATTCAAAGTCATCCCAATACTAGATATAAGGGGACCGGAATGCTTGAGAACAAGACTTGAGAGCGAATGTTGGAATACAGTCGGGTTTTCAACATTGAGCCCGCCTACATATCCTTAAACCGTAGGAATCATGCTGTTTGTAGTTCGACTCGATCGGTTGAAAAGGAAATCTATTACGTTACATAACCTTTGGTTTTGGACAAGTGACAAATTAAACCGAGTATGAAAATGAATCTTGTAACCTCTTAGTCATGAATGTGGTGCAGTTCACACCCATATTTAAGAAATTACATGGACATAATTTCCAAAGCTCTTTGTGCATTGCCACTCAGATCGAAAACTTGAATCTGGCAGATACCAAAATTTCGGATGCAAAACCAAAATTGACAAAACCCAAAGAAAAACCCACATGCCTCTCGATAGGTGTGTGATTTGATTGTGATGAAAGTCGCTCCTCTGCTCGCGTCCTAGGAGTTTGACACTCCTCTTTGGACTATGTCCTAGTTCGCTACTAAAAAAAAGTTCTACGTTATGCTGCATCCTTTTGATGTCGTCCACACTTGTGGTATGTTTTGGAGAATTCATCCTTTCGGATGCTCTCGACACAGACTGAGATAAACACATTAGCATAAAAATGTAATTCAAATGGGAGATAGTGTATTTTACCATGTTGACATTTAGTTTCTTTTCTTCTTCATTTGACGTCAATTCGATCGATTTGACGTAAAACAAACAAAGCTTATGTCTTATGTTTGCAATATAATGTTAAAAGTACTCTTCATTAGATGTCAAAATGAATAAAAGCTGATGCAATGTTGATATTTCTCTTGATGTCGTCTTCGATGAATCTCTTGGTGTTTACTATTGTCAAAATAAAAGGGTGCAGTTGATGTTGATGGACAAATATTCTCTAGGGATGCACAATTTCTTTATCTTGCAATGTGTGACTTCTTTTCACGATGCATGAATTCCTTCTCTTGCTATGCATGGACTCTTTTCCGTGATGCATGGATTTCTTCTCTTACAATGCATGACTTCTTCTGCCCAATGCATTACTTTTTCGCGATGCATGAATTTCTTCTCTTGCAATGCATGATTTCTTCTCCACAATGCATGACTTTTCCGCTGTGCATGAATTTCGTCTTGCAATGCATGACTTCTTCTCCGCAATGGATGACTTTCCGCGATGCATAAATTTTCTCTTGCAATACATGACTTCTTCTCCGCAATGCATGCATTTACTCTTGCAATGCATGACTTCTTCTCCACAATGCATGATTTTTCCGCGATGCATGAATTTCTCTTGCAATGCATGACTTCTTCTTCGCAATGCATGATTTTTTTGCGATGCCTGAATTTCTTCTCTTGCAATGCATGACTTCTTCTCCACAATGTATGGTTTTTCACGATGCATGTATTTCTATTGCAATGCATGACTTCTTCTCCGCAATGCATGATTTTTCTGCGATGCATGAATATCTCTTGCAATGCATGATTTCTTCTCTGTAATGCATGATTTTTCTGCAATGCATGAATTTCTTCTCTTGCAATGCATGACTTCTTCTCTGTAATGCATGATTTTTCGCGATGCATGAATTTCTCTTGCAATACATGACTTCTTCTCCACAATGCATGATTTTTCTGCGATGTATGAATTTATTCTCTTGCAACGCATGACTTTTTTTTTGCGATGCATGAATATCTTCTCGCGATGCATGAATATCTTTCCGCGATGCATAATTTTTTGCGAGACATGAATATCTTCCCATGATGCATGATTTTTTGCGAGGCCATCCTTGGTACAAAATGAAGATAGTGCTTCAATCGAGTGACATAGTGTCTTCTAGGTGCTTCTGGATAGTGATATCGTCTCAATTGACAATACGATAAAATGACCCTTTAGGTGATGTATCATCTACATCGATAACACAAATAAAACGACCCTCCGGATAGTGCATCACCTCAATCAACAAAACAACTAAAATGACCCTCCGGATAGAGTATAATCTCATTCGACAATACAACTAAATGACCCCTCCGGATAGTAACAATATCATGTTTGATAATGTGAAGCAGATGACGTCCTTGACTAAATTGTAAAATGTCTTTCCTGGGGTTTTCATTTGATTAATCCTTGAACATAAATGTATCTTCGCTATAGACTTCGTGCTGTTGGGAATCGGATGAAATAATGTTGTTCACGTCCCCAAGTCTTCAATATAGGCAGTATAAAATTATTCCTGCATCCATAAAAAATTTAGAAATTTTGGGAGAGCTCTTCGCCCCCTTGACTCCTCCATATTCATCAGTCAGAGGAATTTGTTGATTTTAGAGCAAACCAATAAACCTGCGTCCACAGAAAAATTGTTAGTTTTAAATGTACTGATCTGTGTCAATTTCTTCAGTTGTCTGCTCCTTCCTTACTATCTCCGGTTGATTTTTTGATCTCTTGACTCTTAATAGATAAGAAAAAATATTTCATGCCAAAACAAATGAAACATAAAGGAAAATTTTTTAAGAAAAATAAAATTTCGAAAAGTGGTATTCTGAAAAAAAGTTATTGCTCAGTATCATGTCACGCCAAGCTTAGCCAACTTATTTGAGTTTGATGCTTGGAGGTCTATCTGACTTTCAATGGGGAGTATTCAAAGTTACTATAGACTATCGATAAAACTACATTGAAATTTTGAGGTCATCCTCAAAATTTATGTACCAGTTAACTGTCTCGGCTTATCTTTAACTGTTGATGAGTAAATCACTAAATTTTTGAGCTTCTGTTCTGTCCCAGTTGCAAAATTCAAAACAACTTCAGTCTTGACTTGTTGAGGAAAAATCTTCTTCTCGAGAATTTTTGAGTCCCTCACAAAAATTCTGTCCAATTTCTATTGTAAAGAGGAATAGAAATCTTATGGGAGATATGACCGAACTCTTATGGAGCCTACGTATCCCGTTGAGGCAGGAATTAGGTTAAACGTAGTTCCCCTTCAAGGTTAACAACAATAAGAGATTTTACAAAGAAACCGACAAAGGCCGACATAGGCCGCCTATGTATCTCATTCTTGAGAATTCAGGTCAGACATAGTTTATTACAAGAGGGATAAAATTCAAAACAAATCAATTACAAGCAAAAACTAAATGAATACAAGAAAATGACAGGAATACAAACTAAGCTTCATTTGTAGTATATCTTGACAACATCTGAGTTAATCGGTTTTGGCCATGAGGTGCCGTCCATCTCCGACAGGACCAAAGTACCTCCAAATAATACTTTGCGAACCATGTAAGGACCTTGCCAATTAGGTGCAAATTTTCCTTTGTACTTGTCTTGATAAGAAAAAATGCATTTAAGTACCAACTAACCAATTTCAAAAATTCTGGCTTTAACTCTTTTGTGGTAAGCGCGAATCATTCTCGATCGATATAATTGACCATGACGAACAACAACCATTTTCTTCTCGTTAGTCAAGGTTAACTGATTAATCCGCTTGCTGACCTATACAACATTACTCAAGGCAGATTCTTGTATGATTCTTAAGGACGGTATCTCAACTTCAGCAGGTATGACTGCTTCTATTCCATATACTAGCAAGTATGGAGTAGCTCGATAACCCAACAAAGCATATGACAACATCTCATGTCAACCTCGGTAATTGTCAATCATTTTTATCAGAATTTTCTTGATGTTCTTATTGGCAGCTTCTACAGCTCTTTTCATTTGGGGACGATAAGCGGTTGAATTTCCGTGAGTTATATTAAATTGCTCACATATATCTCTCATCAAGTAATTTTTGAGATTTACACCATTATCAGTAATGATGGATTCTGATACTCCAAACCTGCGTATCAGATTATTGCGAACAAAATCTGCTAAGACTTTCTTGGTTACCGACTTGTACGAAGCTATTTCCACCCACTTGTTGAAGTAGTCAATGGCAAACAAAATGAATCTGTGTCTGTTAGAGGCGGCTGGCTCTATTGGACCGACGACATCCATGCCCCAAGCTACAAAGGTCAAAGGCAAACTCATAGTATTAAGTTCGAGAGGCGGCACTCGAATCAAATCGTCGTGCACTTGACATTTATGGCATTTCTGTACAAACTTGCAACAATCATGCTCCATGGTCATTTAGAAATAACTGACTCCAATGATCTTCCATGCCAAATCGAGTCCATTCATGTGCATACCACAAACCCCAGCATGCACTTGTTCAATAAGCTTTGCAGCTTTAACAACATCACTAGATCTAAGAAGACCTAAATCTAGAGTCCTCCTATAAAGGACTTCTCCACTCAAAAAAAAGTTGAGGGCCAAACGGCGTATCGATTTCTTCTGGTTAAATGTCACATTCTTAGAATAAATCCCAGACTCCAAATACTTCTTGATATCAAAATACCATGGCAATCCATCAGGTTCCGCTTCAACACATGAACAATGGACTGGATGTCCTTTTAGCTCTATATACAGAGGGTCAATATAATTAGTATCTGGATGTTTAATCATTGAAGCGACGGTGGCAAAAGCATCAGCTAACTCATTTTGTATTCTAGGAATATGTCTGAACTCGATCTTACGAAATCTCTTACACAACTTCTGTATATACTGCACGTATGGTGTGATCTTCGATTTCTTCACGACCCATTCTCCTTGAACCTGAGAATCGACAAATCTGAATCTCCAATAACCAACAAATCTTGGACATTCATGTCAATGACCATTTCCAAACCGAGGATACAAGCTTCATATTCAGCCATGTTGTTCGTGCAATTAAGTTGGAGTTTAGCTGTGATCGGATAGTGTTGAATGGATTCTGACACTAAGACCGATCCAATACCTCTTTCTTGGTGATTTGACGCTCCATCAAAGAATACACTCCAACCAAGGTATGCTTTAGAAATATCTTCACCCACGAATGATATTTCCTCGTCAAGGAAATAAGTCTTGAGCGGCTAATACTCTTCATCAATGGGATAAGTCTTGTGCTTTTATCGCCTTCTGAGTCACATAAAAAATATAAAATTCACTCAAAAGCATTTTCCATTTAGCCAATTTTTTTATCTGCATTGTTTTTTAGAAAATGTACTTCAGTGGGTCCATCATGGAAATGAGGTATGTGGTACAAGAAGACAAATAATGCCTCAATTTTTGCGCAATCCACGTTAAGGCACAACATGTTCTCTCATAAAGAGTATAAACAACCTCGTATGGAGTGTCAAATAATAAATAGCTCGCTCTTTCTTACCTATTTCATCATGTTGACCAACTACGCATCCAAATACGCTATCTGAGACAGACAAATACATCAACAATGGACTCCTTTCTCGCAGAGGAACCAACACTGGTGGATTGGACCAATAATTCTTGATCGCATCAAAAGCATTCTGACATTCTTCAGTTCACTTTGTCATAGCATCTTTCTTAAAAACCTTGAAGATAGGCTCACACACCACAATTGATTGAGCTATGAATCGACTGATGTAGCTCAACCTCCCTAAGAAACTCATTACTTCATTCTTAGTCTTCGGATGAGGTAACTCATGAATTGTCTTGATCTTAGAAGGGTCGAGCTCAATACCCCTCCTGCTAAGTATGAATCCCAATAACTTACCGGCTGGCACCCTAAAAGCGCATTTGGCGGGATTTAACTTCAAGTTATAACGGTGCATTCGAACAAAGAACTTCTTTAAATGCGTCAAGTGATTCGAACTCTTGCGGGACTTGATTATGATGTCATATACATACATTTTGGTCTCCTTATGAAACATGTCATGAAATTTGGTTGTCATAGCCGTCATATAAGTAGCACCAGCATTTTTGATACCTAATGACAGCACCCAATAGTGATATATTCCCTAGGGCTTGATATAAGATGTCTTTTTTGCAACTTCTTCATCCATCAAGATCTGATGATAACCTGCGTAACAATCCACAAATGACTGCATTTCATGCTTAGCACAGTTATTGATCGGAATGTGAATGTTCGGTAGTGGAAAATTATCCTTTGGGCTTGCTTTGTTGAGATCTTTGTAATTGACACAAATTCTGATCCTTCCATCTTTTTTGGCTACTAGAACAACATTAACCAACCAAGTCGGGTATTGCTTCACTTCCACTAATCGAGACTCCATCGGTTTAGTGATATTTACTTTAATCTTTAAACTTAAATCAGGCTTGAACTCCGAGCCTTCTGTTTCACTAGACTAAACCTGGATTAATTGGTAACTTGTGAGACACCGCATTGGTACTCAGCCTTAGCATGTAGCTGACCTCCAACACGAACACATCAATGTATTCAGTAAGTAAATGAATCAGATCCTTTCTTTGAGCTTCATTAAGGTGGACACTGATTTTGACCTCTTTGACACACTCTTTGTCTTCCAGATTCACAGTTTCAATTTCTTCAAAATTCGGTTTATGTTGATTCTCAAACTGCCAAAATTCCCCAGAAACATATTCTAGTATCTTATTTTCTTCTTCATACTATTCAACCTCATCTTCACCTGCCTCATTTTGTTCATTCAGCTCGTGACATGACATGACATTAGCAGGTTTTAAATGAAAATTACTGAAATCATAAACAAACAAAGTTGGGAAAGTAAAATAAACAAATAAGAAAAAATAAATGAGTTTTTAATAAAAGAGGCTTTCATTCAAATTGGAAACCATGCAAACTTCGACCATGGGAAAGGGCTATGCTTCCTTTTTAAACATTACAGAGGAATTTCAAAACTCAAGTAATTAAAGAAACTACAAAATGGTGGGTCTCGGGTCTCTTTCGGACTACCACGATTTTTCAAAGCATACATAAACAATGTCCTCTTGGACCGAAAATGACTAGTACAGATAAAATATCAGCCTATCCAATGTTTGATCACCACTTTTCTTCATCTTCTCTTCATCAACTATGAGGACGTAACCAAAACCGTACCTTGCTCCTCTGGCGTGAACCTAAATAGGCTCGATAATTCCTTGGAAATTCCTCCCCAATTCGAAACTCGGCTTGAATACATTTTGGAGCATTACCATTGCAATCATCTTGTACACAGAGGGCATAGGAGGCTGTGAAGCCAAATCATCACCGGTGGCATTAACTAGCTCCAACGTGTAGAAATTAGTGCCTTGAGAGACTTCATCTATGATTGGCGCATGCCCACCGAAGTGGCTTCCTTCACCATGAATAACCAATTCTTGCTCCTTCCAGACAAACTTCATCAGGTGGTGAAGGTTAGAAGGCACCACCCCAGCCATGTGGATGAATGACCTTCCCAAAAGAAGGTTGTAGCTAGTGTCCATGTCGAGGACCTGAAATTGTGTTGACATCTGCAGAACCCATCTGAATGACCAAGTTTACCGCCCCCAGTGTGTCTCTCTGAACTCCATCAAAGCATCTCATGTTGACTTGGTTTTGTTCAAGATTCCCCATATCAAACCTTAACTACCTCAGAGTTTATAGGGGACAAATATTGAGACCAGATCCGTTATCTACCAAGATAGGGTTTATAACCCTTTCTCGACATATGACAGTGACATGCAAAACTTTATTGTGCATACTTCTTTCAAAGGGCAACTCTTCATCACAGAAGATGATTTGATGCCCTCGGATAACCTAGTTGATCATGGTCGCTACATTGTCGCTACTGGTGCCCACGGGCACATACGTATCATCCAAAGCCTTAATCAAGGCCTACCTATGTAGTTGTGAACTCATTAACAGTACCCACACAGAAATCTAAGCTTGGGTTTTCTCCAAATGCTTAACAATCAAATAGTCCTTGGTTGCATCTTTCTCCAAAATTCTTCAGATTCTCCCACGTTTATTAGCCTCTTTCATTGGTCCTTCTTTTGCCCTCCATGGTCCAACTCTTCTGGAGTATGAGGTCATACACTGAGCTGAAGCGGTTTCGATAACAAACCTTGTCCTAGCGGGAGTTTCTATTGGAACCAAGGCAACAACCTTTATGGGTGTCAGAATCACAAACTTTTTTTTCTCCTTGATGCTCAGCGAAGCCATTGCTTTTTCCAACTCATCATCAACAATCGAGACTATCATCTTTGTCATGCACCAATCATCGTTTGTCTCTATTATATTTATATTAACGCCCATATGATTTCACAATGGATTATTGTTGACGTTGGGTGCGGTTGTCTGGAGCGAGACCACGTTCTGGTCGATTAGATCCTGGATTTTGTGCTTGAGATTAATACAGTACTCAGTATCATGCCCAATACAATTGGACTGATATGCACATTTATGATCAGGTCTGTAAAATTGGGAGGTAGTGTCCATTAGCTTGGGTCCCACTAGATGGATATAACCTGCCATAGCTAATGGCTCGTAAAACTTTAATCGGCTTTCGGGAAGCACTGTAAAAGTTCTAGCAGGATTTTTCTCAAATCTTGGATGAGGGGATTGTAGTTTCCTTGAGGAAGAGGCACCTGACGATAGTTTTGGACATCAAGACAGGGAGCTTGATATCTAGGATAGGGATTAGTTTGGAAATTCATAATGGAGCTTGGTAGTTTGTGGGGTTATTTTGGCATACTAGAGCTTGGGATACTAGGGCAAGCCCCTGGTAATTTGACTGCAAATTGGCGCATTTAGGGGCGGCGGTTTGGTAATGAGAAGATGGAGTTTGGTAAGCCAGTAGAGGATTTTGGTAGGTGGAGGTGGAGTTTAATAAATGGAAGGGGAGTATTTCGATAACTTGGGGGACAAGTATTTTGGTAGCTTAGAGGGTAAGCATTTTGATAATCGACTTGCATATAACAAAGCTGGTGTGGACTCTGTGAAGGTCGAGAATGACCTTGGTACGATGATAATCTTCTCAGACTCTTTTTCCCCTCACAAGAAAAAACTGACATGTCTTCTCTTTTCTTTTTTAACAAGCCTGATGATCTGGGCGAAGCAGAAACAAGGGCAATCTTTCCGATTTTCAAACCATCCTCGATAGTCTCACCTACCTTTACTATCTTGGAAAATTTTGCTCCAACGAGGAGCATGATTCTTTCATAGTATTCAGCTTATTGAACTCGCACAAACACCTCAACAATTTATTTTTCAAATATGGGAGATCGAAATCTGGTTTCCTCCTCTCACCATCTGTACGAAAACACTCTTTATCTTTTCTAAGGAATAACGATCCAGGACATTCTCCACATTATAAGCAAACCGTTCTATAAAATCCTTAGCCAAGTCATTCTAGCTGGGCCACTATCTTGTCTCGTGAGATGCAAACCATTCCAAAGTTTCTCCACTCAAACTTCGGCTAAAAAGATGTATTAATAAAACTTCATCTCTCCCAACTCTTACGAGCTTGTCACATTAGGCTCTTAGATGTGCTAAGGGATTTTCTGTTCCTCCAAAAGTGTCAAACTTTAGCATCTTGAACCCTTCTGGGAGGTCCAGATTTGGATGAATGCATAAGTCCTCATAGTTCAAATCGGAGACGGCAGGAACACACTTAAGTTCCTTCATTGCTTTTCGGATCTTTTTCTTTGTCTATCTTTGAAGCCTCTTCTTTCGCCCTCCACTCTCTTTCCTTCTCCTCATAATAGTCGAGCTCAGAACCATTCACGCTGTGCTTATTTGGAAGGTGAATTTTTTGGGTAGAGGTGAAGCTACGGTGGGACTTGGGGCATTTTAAGTAGTTTTGTAATTTTGTGGAAAGATTGGGGGTTAGTGTGTTTATATTGGTGATGGAGGGATATTTCGAGGTTGAATGTATTTTGGTTTTGTGGGAGTGGAGCGGTTTGGTGATGGGCATTTTGAGTGCAGGTGGTTTTTAGGCATTGTGGTTTTGATGAGGTGGTGGAGTCAGGTAGGAGGCTGAGGCATATTGAGGATTTTGTGTGGTTAAATCGATTACTGAGGGATTTCAAGCAGGAGTAGACAACGCAATTTGAGTTGGTTCCATGCTTGAAGAGGGATAGTATAGCGGAGGCCTTCATCAATAGCAATGTTGGCAGTAAAACCTGGTGGAGGCAGATTCTTTCTCTTTTCCATTTCCACCCTCATCTCGGCAATCTGCTGCATTAACTGCATAATAAATTCATTATGTCCGCTATGGTGGGCTGAGCCACCACAACGTCAGTAAGACTAATTTATTCGTTGTTGTCCCCTATTACAGATTTTCAGCTATCTGAACTTCGACCTGGAAAGCAATCTGCAGGTTTTTTAGATCTAGTGAAGTATGGATGATCAACTAGTTTAACCGACACAGACTAGTTTGTAAGTACCTGGGGATAAAAACAACTCAAAGGCAAATTTGTTAATTTGAGTTCGCAATAAATAACATAAAATATCACATAGATAGAATATAAATACACAGAAATTGCTTTCTTTGAGGATATGCCAACCCACGATTAAAGAGGAAACTGATTTTAAAGAAGCAAGAGTTTGATCTTTTTAATTTGGGATAATCTTAGGAAGGTTAAATCACGTTGAGATAAGGTCTTCTCGTTGCATCTCTTTCGACGTCCATTGATCTATGCCTCATATTTCTTCTGGAATGGATATGGGGAGAATGCAATTTTTGAAAGATAGGGGAAGGGCCTTAAAGGCTACCTACGTATCTCAATAAGAGAATCCATACCCCACATAATTCGAATATAGAAGGAAATATTTGTTTTCATTCATTCTCAAACGATTACAGGGAAATTAAAAAACAAATAACAAAACATTAAAGATAAAGGGTGGCTCCATCTCAGCCATTCTTCTTCTCATTGTCACATCAGTCACGGTGAAAAAACTCGACTCAAATCTTTCCCATGTTGACAAAGGCTTCTATGTCGTAGCGAAACCTGAGCACCTTTCGAGGCTATGATCTACAAAATTATATTGCAGAAGGTTTCCATATTTTTACCCCAATGGGATCTAGTGCTCTATCATCATCTACGATAGAGACTAAGACTCAATTCTTCACCAAATCACTATAGATCTCCAGCAACGTCTTCCTGAACGGTGTGAAATAATGACAAATAAACCGGGTGTGCTCACTTAGCTCCGGCTGGTCATAGGTGAGAGTGGTGTTATCACCCCACATGTGTGGGATGTTCCCAAGTCGATCTAGTGGCAGATTCTTGCCTTAAGTTGCACACATTCTTCTATAGTGTGCCCTCGCTGGTTCGGGTGGAAGGCACACACCTTTGTGGAGTTTTCATGCCCAAAGCCTGAAGATATTCCCTTATGAGGTTTCCACTTAAGATGCTCGTACAAAAGAACACATGATACAACCTTGCTCTCACGCTATGTGTTGGCTCGTAAGCCGGGAGAGTGATCCACTTGTCTCCTCCTTTTAGACGTCCTAGGAATAGGGACATGTAAATTATTTCCGCATCGAATTCTTTCCCAGTTGCTCCAGGGTGAGTATCCTCGAGACTACTATTAGCCTCTTGATCGTAGATAGAGTACTTCTCGCGCATCTTCTAAAGTTTGGAGATCATATCCTTGTGGAAAGCATTATGTTTCCTCTGCACTTCGATCATTTTTTCGTTCATGGCAGTCAATTCTTCCATCTCAACCTCCAATTCCTCGTCAAGTGCTGCATTTCTGGCTAGCGCATTTGCAGTGGCTAAATCTATCTCTGTTTCTCTTGCTTCCCTTTCCTAAATTTTCTATCAGAGCATATCCATTTTCTTCCCCAATTCCTCCCTTTCTATATCGATGTCTTTGTTTTTCGTCATCCTCATCTAGTGTCGCAGTTGCGGCTTTGTAGATTGCCATGGAAATTTTGACCCTGAGTCCTTCTCTAATCTCTCTAATTTCTCGCGTGATTTTTTTCTATTTTCCTCTACAACTCTTTTTCAGTGGGTTCTATCTTGATACTCTTACCTTTCCCATAGTTGTTATCTTGCTTTTCCTAAAATGATAGAGTAGTGTTTTAGGATTTGGTAATAAGATTACACTCTAGTTGAGAAACTTAAGACTCAAGAAATTTGATTGGACATTTTGTAATAGTGACTATTGTATATTTCTGGAAGTTTTTGACAGGGTGTGGGTTTGTAATGCCCTCATTCAAAGAAACAAATCACATAAATAGTTGAAGACACATATATTGCGTCATAAACATATAGGGGGCTTTTTTAGTTCCAAGGGGAGGACTAGTGCATTTGAACAATGTACGTAAGGAATTGAATCAGTGAATTACCCCCAAACAAATTTCACATATGAACAGTTAATGTTCACAAGAGGAATAAACGGGGGAAATGAGGAAAAAATACAAAGTGAAAGACCCAAATAGGGGCCATTTAAACGTATGGAAATATAAGAAAGGCAAGCCCAAGTATGTTCTTATAATGACGGAAATACATATAGAAAAACCCACGCAGGGGCGAAGTCCACTATGTTGTCCCTGATGGCCCTACTTCTCTGGTGCTTTCTTGAGTCTTGTCTTGCATAAACATGTAACGTAGTATCAGCAAGTAACCCTCGCTATGGCATCCTTTTTCTTCTCAATCCTCGTATTTCATCCCCTCTATCTTCTCTTTAGCCCATAAGTCGAACTCATCAAAACTACGTCTTAGCCTTTCCAATTCATGAGTTGTCTTCTCAAGATATCTTGATTTTCAATAAATTTGGCGTACATTATTGGGAGTCCCGTTTTAGCTCTCTTATCTCAATCACAGATTTATCCTCTTTGTCTTCTACACCGCGACAACTATTCGGGACTAGAAAGGAGATACTATGTATGTTCTTTTTCAGCCAAGCCTTATAAGTTCCATCATTTCAGACGTCAAATCAATCAAGAGCGATGCTGCCTTTCTTCATTCGCTAGGTCCCTTTCTATTCACTTTGCATATCTATAGTGTCATCCACTTTGTCATCCTCAATATCATACACTTAGGAGCTACCGTACGCCTCTCGAGGCGTGATTTAGAACTCGCAAGGGTGCGTAAGGACGGATTTCCCGAATACCTAGTAGTGGAAGAACAAGTTGTTTGCGCCCCCCTACGACGACATCCTTCGACATGAAGCGATCAAGCAACCATTGGAGATCTTAATCCCTTAATTCGAAAAAAATTTGAGCCCATCTTTTTCTAGTCTTTCGGTTTTCCAGATTTGCTCAAAAAAAACATATTATTCAAATCCCTGAGATTGTTCTTATTATCCATTGTATGTAGTTCCTGAGTCCCATGCCCTTTTGCTAAATGACTTGAAATCCACTATTCAAGCAGCAGGTTAACATCCTTGAAAATATTGATGTCCCTCTTTGCATTTCCCTATGGATCGATACATGCCTGAAAGTATGATCGAGTCAATGGAATAATACTTTACTTGTCCTTTATTCTTAAACCCGTTGAACAAAGTGTGCGCAAGCATTATAACTTGAGTGTTGATACTTAGGCTCAGGTCGTGTGGAAAGACCATTGTTTCCAATACCGCGACAACAAATACCAAAGATCGGACTACATTCCATTCTTTGTAGGTAAATTTGAACTATTTGTTATATTTTGCATAAAAAATTACATGCCCGAATCTAACATGGTGGTCCCTAAATGATATACTAGATTCTTGGGCCCAATAATCGTAATCTTTTCCTAACTCAAACAAGCTAGTGATAGCTTTGATAGAAGGTTTATAAGAGATCAAGATGTCTTCTTGCTTTCTCACCCTTCTTTCTAACCTTGTACCAAGCATGTCGATGCAGTCTCAAAGTTCCTCAATTGTCGGGATGATTTCTGTAGTTCCAAATCAGAACACCATTTTCTCTTTGTCCCAATAACCTGTGAGGACTTCAATTAGCTCAGGCCAACCAGTAATGTTAAGTAGCTCGGTCAGGGCACCCCTATATTTGTTGAGGTTTTTTTGTGATCTCCGTCGAGGTCGTTATACCACATTTTGAGTAAAGGTAGTGCTTCTACAACCATGTCGAACCTTGGAAAACGATTCATACCTAAAAAATAAAAACCAATTAAGTTTCCCCATCCCACATTTTGGTTTCCACATGTACATCATTCAAATGTCAAACAAAATGATATGTCTTGAGGTTGGAGACCTTGGACATGATTTTGGCGGTTTCAATTAATGGACTTAATACACCTTGGGTATTAAGCCGTCTCAGGCTAATGCTTAGATTTCGTTTGGGTTTCGCTTTATACTAGCTTGAATAGAATTGTTTCAAACGTGATGGTTACCCGAGTCGGACAGACGACGGGGTGAAGCTAACAAACGATGTCGGATGACTGCAAGCCAACTATTCGTTTGTTTGTCCAAATATAGATTTGTGTGTTTTTTGAAAGAAGTTGTGGAAGCCACATAACTCCCTTTGTCCTAATGCAAACTATTTGTTATTTGGCGGATTTGATGCCATGAAAATGCAATAGTTTTAATAATACGACAAATAAACAAGTAAACAATTATTTCACATAGCCAAATAAATTAAATTTTAAAGTTAGAATACTCATCCCCAGTGGAGTCACCATTCTGTTTTATTTAAAGAAAAAATATTTTATTGTTCTTGACTTTGTTAGAGTCGCCACTTAATTTTCTAAGAAAAATCAAGAAAACTTGGTTTTCAAAAGAGTAAGACAAGAAATCAATTGAAAAACCTAACCGGGGGGGGGGGGGGGGGGGGGTTACAGGTATTATTATTTATATTTTGGGAAGGTTATTACGGCACCTAAAATATTCGTTAACTCGCGATTATCCAACAACCATCTTTATTTGGCTAAACTGTCTTACTTAAATTTTGAGATAAAAACTATTTAGAGTTGTTTGATAATGAAGTATTAATTTTACTATATAAGTGAATTTAATTTGTAAAATTTATTTTAAGTTATTTACTTGATTTAATTAAGTCGTCAAAAAAAGTGGCGTCTTGCGGAATTTGGATTCTTTAACCCTAAACTAACCACGATTAATTAGCAAGTAAATAACCAATAAATAAGAGAGAGGGAGAGAGAGAGTTGGATCGAAATTCGATTTCTATCTGCCTAGACCGGTATTTGGGCCCATTTTGTTCTGATTTCCACCTGTCCTAAATTTCATATGATACAATAACAACAAAGAAACAAGGGCTTAGGCCCGAAAATAACAAAAATACAAAATTTAGAAAATAATAGAGGTTGTTTGGCTTTAACTTCTTCAATTCTCCGATGTCTTAGCTTGTTTCAAACTATTCGCGCACCAAGACCTGTTGGTCGATCTTTGCGTCTAACTAAATCAAATGGAAATAGAATTGGGCCTCCATGGCCCAATAGGAAAATGCGAGGAGGAGATCCAACACGAACTCAGATGGGTTCATACAACAAATAAAAAGACAACATTAACATTCAACATAACAAGAATAAATGAGAGATACTTCAGTCGGGATAAAGTCAATTAATAAATTTAACATCAAACGAAACCAAACTCGGCTATCGAGACTAATATAATAAGCAAACTCTTAAGAGAGACAAAAGCAGATAAATTTAATGAATGGAAAAAATTTCAAGTTATAATTTCTCTTTTCTCCTTTACACAAAAGTAGCATGCAAAACATATAGTAAAACAAATAAAAGTAAGATTCAATCAAGAGGGGGACATGGATAGGAGATCATATTATGGTGATTGAACCAGGAATCCATGTTAATCATTAGCAAACCAAAAAATGAAAAAAGAAATATGTTTCACTGTTGGCAAATAAAATGTCTCACGCAATAATCAAAACTAACTCTACTAAAGGAACCAAATGTTAATGCCTTATGCATAAAGGCATAAATTTTAAAGACAACAACCAACCAAAATTATTTTAAAGGAGAATAATATCATGTCCAACGAACTAAACACACCGGTTATGCTAAGACATACATCATATTATGAGATCCGAGTTGAACAAGAATATAATTTTAATGCTTGACATTTTAGACAGTAGTCTACTACAGGTTTCAAGACAAGATTATCAGATTAAGGTATGCGATGGGAAAAACATCGATATAATTTTAGAAGAGAAATCTCGAGCTAAACTTATGCTCTACCAAATAATGACTAACATACTACTTTAAATCAGGGAACAAAGAGTAGAACTAGAATGGGGATGACATGAACCAAATCAATAATATAGAGCCATGAATGTGAAGACAAGACAACCCTTTCATGTTAAAATCAAAACCATCAGCCAGCGAGAAAGATTTGGACAAGTCGAAGAAACATGTAAATACCAAGTACTAAAAAGGTCCCATAATTTCATACCATAAGTTGATATTAAAATAGCAACCAAACATGACGGGAATTGAAATTTCTAGTCTAAACTCGAAAATATGCTAGAGGAGGAAATGAAATAGTTGTTCGGCACTTGAGGACATATAGTCAAAACAAGAAAAATATTTAACAAATGAGATAGAATTAAATCACGACGGTTAGATAATATATAACTAAGCTCGAGACGAACACAACAAAAAATTTCAACTCTAAGAACATGGAAGAACAAATTTAGATATGAAACGATCACATAAACCCATTTGGGATCCTTAACAGAAAATACACCAAACCAATGAAATACATTCAAAATGGACCAAAGGGTGACGAATTGTGTAGCTTGTTGCGGCCAATGAACGGGATGGACGAGCTTGAAAGAGAACCAACTTCCACACCAGAGAAACGACTCCGAAGACTTGGAAGAACAAGATAAATCGAAAGTCAAGACGGAACGAAATGTCTTCAAGAACTTTTGTTTTAAATGTATTTCTTCTTTGTTTTCTTTCAACTTTCCTCACACCAAAATTTTCCTCTCCAAATTTCCCTCCCACAAAAATCTCTCTGTTTTCTGTCAAGAAAATCCTAAATTAAAAAATATAACTCTGAAATCTTTCTTCCAAGATCGTCTCCCAAGAATCGTTTTTCTCGTTTTTTTAGTCGGCTGCTCCCCCTAAAAAAATACTCTTTGCAGTGAACTACAAGGAACTATATATAGAAGGCAAATTAGGGTTAGATTCTTGGGGAGGACAGGGGGAGAAGAAACGAAACCCAGATTTGAGGCCCATGAATTCAAAATTCGAAATAAAAAATCTTTGCCAATTTGCACACACCACCTTTTCTGAAAATCAGCTCAATCCCAAAGAAGGAATGGTGTGATTGACGTCTGAGATCGACTTACCTGTCCTTGGAAGGTTGGCGTGGAGAAATCTCGTCGTCTCAAGGACGATTCTCGAGTGCCTCTTCTGCTGCGAGAGTATAGTTGAGAGAGATATGAGGAAGACACAGCGGATCAGCGCTCCACCATGCACACGATGTTGCCTCTAGGATCATTTGCTCGCTGGGAATTTGATTGTTGCGCGTCGCTATCGCACGCTATTGTCAGGAAGCTCGACAAACATGGCTACTGATGTTAACGCGCTTTTGGGAAGCTGTCGCTGGGATTTTTGGGTTTGGATGCTATGTCTTTCTCGTGACTAAAGGAGAAAGAGATACGGTCGGATCGAGAAAAAAAAAGATGGGCTGGGGCGTTATTTGAAGGATAAAAAAAATTGGGCCTGGGAAATAGGGTTAGCAGAAAATGTTTTATAATGGCCCCAAAATTTAATCTTTTAAAAGCCAAATGAACTTTGATTAAGTCAAAAGGGAATTCACTAGTGAATTTGATTAAAACTTAGATAAGAAAAATTAATAACTAGGGATAATGCACAAGTACCCCCTCAACCTATGCTAAAAATCTCAGACACACTTATAGCATACTAAGGTCCTATTACCTCCCCTGAACTTATTTTATTAATAATTTTCTATCCCTTTTTGGCCTACGTAGCACTATCTTGTATGTCCAACGCTGGTTGACTTTTTTTTTTCAAGCTAGTGCCACGTAGGTCGAAAAGGGAATGAAAATTACTTATAAAATAAGTTTAGGGGGATAATAGGACCTTAATATAGTATAATTGTGTTTCTGGAATTTCGGGCATATGTTGAGGGGTACTTGTGCATTTTCCCATCAAACTAATTATATAAAAAACACATTTACTATTTAAAATTATAAAGTTACTAAAATTACTTTAAAATAACTTTAAAACATTTTGAATTTTATAAAGCTAATTATTTAAATCGTTCGAAATCAATGAAAGCACGAAAGTTAATTTTTATGTCTGAGAGAGTCAAAATTGGGTGTCAACATTACTGGTTTCTGATCGAACATTTGTACCCCACTCTACCCGCTTTGCTTCTTAAAACTCTCTTGACAGTGGAATCTAACAAGAAAAACTCCTCTGTTGACCTGTGCAATTTTTTAAATTCCCATTCCTTCTAGATCCTATTAAAATATCCCTCCATGACTGATTGTGGAGTATTAGAGCCTAATACGTAGCATATCATTATTGTATTACAGTATTCAACTTCTTCCTAGATGTCTTCTAGGGTAATTTTAACATTTGAAATCCCTTTGCTACCGGTCAAGTCAAAACCCTCAGTTGCATCCCCCTTACCCATAATTTTACTCCACGAGCTAGGGTGATAAGTGTGACTCACCTGATATTTTTCCAACATAGCCTCCTCCTCCACCTGATATGCCCAGGAGCTAGGGATTCCCAATACTGGATTTCCCATTTGTGGTGGCATTTTGACAAAATTGAGCAGTGCAATTCCTTATAATACATTGATGCTTTTTGTCTGCCTAGCATCACCTGATTGTAGCACTTTATTTTTACCCATCATATCATTTGTGTCTTCGACTTGGATCTGTGGCCCCCTCCCTGCTTGTTTTTATTTCTTAGCCATTTCAGGTGTTACTGAGAGAAATCGTCATTCCATAGAGAGAAGCTCTATAAGAACTTGTATAGTGTATACTCACACATGCTTCAATATGTTTCTAAATGCATTAAGAAGTTGTTTGGTAGAGTATATTAAGAAATATAATGTATGCATTAGGTGTGTGTATTAATAACACATTGTTTGGTACATTTTTCTTGCCATGTATAACTAATTCTTGCATTAGTTATACACTTTATTGTATATGTATTAAGTTGTATATATTATTAATACCAAGTAACATTTTCTCTTCTTTTCATTTTCATTCTTGCCTTTGTATTTTTATTTGTTTTTCAGTGTCTTTTAATTTGTTGGCGTCTTAATAGATTTAATGGCCTTTTAGTATCTTTAAAAAAAATCATATTTTAACATAGTTTAATCAAATTTTTTACTACTATGGTGATAAATTTGATAACAAGAATTCTTTGCCAACTTTTCACAAAAATATTTCGACTCAAATAGTACAACTATTTAATATTATTTTTGAGAAAAAGAAGAAGAAAAGGTAATGATATTTTAGCAAAGAATTTTTTTTTAATGTTTTAGCAAAGAACTTTGTTGCAAAGGAAGTATGTAAATAAATGAAATGTAAAGGGTATTTGTAAACATATATTTCTGAATAGAAATTATGCAAAATTTGTTATTTATAATATATCAAATCAAACAGTGTATAAGAAATAATGCTTGCATAAATAATGCAAACATTACTAATGCAAGCAGTCAAGCACTACTAACATTACAAAAAAATACTTAAATAGTGGGGGTTAAAATTACATGTTGTGACACTCAATAACCCCCACAATTTAGTGTTGCGGCAGTTGGGACAACCCCTACAAATAGGTGTGTCATTTAATAAGCGAGAGTTTTTGACCAACCCCTGGTACCATTAATAGGGGTTATAACCCCAAAAATGTATATTAAAAAAACTGCAGTTCAAGTTCGGGGAGTCAAAACACCAACAATATGTGAACTTTGGGAGTCAAAACCCCCACAAATCATGAATTTTAAATTAAGAATAACAAGAGTTCTAACCCCTGTAATTTATGAACATGTAACCTTTTAGAGCATTACGCTGGAAAAGTTATATTTTAAATATTAATGACTAATTAACATGTACATCATAATCTGACCTAAAAGGGCTTATTAGCATTAAGAAATAACATTTCAACACAAAAAATATATTACAAAGTGTAATATTAGTTTTACAAACTAAACTGAAAAAATATCATTCACTTCAACCATTATGATTACTAGAAACTTCAAATCAGTATAAAAACTATTAGTCAGTAGTCTTGCTTTTATTGATGAAAAGATTCACTACCATCCAAACTCAAGAAAAGGTTTGCAACTATTCATAGAACTTCAACGATGTCACTACGACTAGTATCACTAGCATCGCCTGTCTGCAAAGGAAAATACACAATAAGTGATATGATAAATGCTCTCACCCTTCTTTTGTAACCTCTTTTGAATGCCATAAAATGAGTAGGACCGAAACCTAATCCAACGATCATGGTAGTTTATAAAAAGAGACTTACATACTGTAGGAGTTATAAAATGCAGCAATTACAGGAATGTGACCTCGATTATGAAATAATGCAAGCTGACACTAAGCATGTGAACAACAATACCAAATTCTCTACTATGAGTTTCAATACAAAATGCCAAAAATAAATAAATAGGTCTATACTAACATACACATTCATATTCCTCTTATAAAGAACATAGTCAATAATACTTTTATCAAATGGAAGGAGGAGGGAAGTCAGAGTAGCATATGTGCACTTCCACTAAAAATAAATTTTGAGCAACACAGTATTATTTAAACAACAATTAGATTACTAGACCCACGACTTGCTTATCATCTCTCCCTCTCAGTGTTTACACATCAGACAAGATTTCTACATGGATCAAGAATACACATCATTGATGTTGGGCTAGTATATTAGCAGTTATAGATTTCTTTTCATGCAATCTGAGAATTAGTATTAGATCAATTTCAAAAGAATGCCACTATGTGATCTCCATAACCAATTAAGTGATGAACATACAGAGAGGTAGTGGGATGAGAAAATTACCTCAGGTATTAGAGCGGTGACAAAAAGAGCGGTACGAGTAGGATAGACACAATCATACATGTCAGCACCTAAAGCACTATACAATGTCTAGTGAGTAACCCACCCCTGTAGTACAACAGTCGAGTTATCAGAAGTCAGAAGGCATCACATATAAAACTAGAGAATTTGAAAATAGAGGCATCAAGATATATCTACCAAGGAATATCATAAGAGTGAAACATACCATTACATATCATGGTTTATGCTTAGGTAGCGCAGCAGTACACTGAGCCACGACATGCCAAATGGAGTCTATATCTTCACCGCCTGCTAGACCATCAATAGCATAGCTGTCACACAAGTAAATTCAGTCATTTCACTGTAAAAAGGTAAATGGCCTATGCACAAATAAAAAGTATTTTGGGGAAAAACATTGCCAGCCCCTCCAACACGAGAAGAAGAAGAAGAAAGATGGAGAAGAAAATAAGAAAAAGAATACCTATTGCTTCTATGGTCCAATATTCCGTAGACTCATGTCTAACAACACGCTTCTTGAATAGTTCTTGTTATGATTCGGCCTAATTTAATGAAGTTGATTGTGATTCAGCCTGATTTGAGGAAATTGGTTGTGATGCAGCCTGAGTTGACTGAACCGGCTGTAATGTGGCCTGAACTAAGAAAGCCAAACATCTCTTTTGAACCCTCTATCTCAAGTAGAATCAACTCACATGCATTTTATAAGATAATGAAAAAAGTGAGAAAAAATTCTAATTATTTCTGTCTACAGAGAATTATGTACCAATATATGCAGAAATGTACATATATGTAGAAGAATGTAAGTCATAGTACAATTTTTCATCTAGTTAGTTTCCATTTCAAGTCAATAGATTTATTCAGTCATAATGTTTATATTTTTATGCCAAAATTGTAACATAATGGACACCAACAAGAAGTTTATTTACAGAACAACAATCAGATCCTTAGAGTAGTGTTGGGCAGAACAATAATTGAGAGCGCTTAACATCAGCATCAACAGATGAACTTAATGCCAGGGAATTGTTGTTGAATGACTACTTGTTTCATATATAATTACATTAACCTTATCTAATACAATCTCAGTATCTACTTTGTCTTAAAATTGGACCAAAATATTACTTGCTATTGGATTGATTTAATTAAAGTAAAGTTAGCAGAGAAGACCTTGACCATCACCATCAGAGAACCACAACCTCTAATTTGCATCAACTTGTTGCTTAGAAAATGATTGATTTAAATAGAGTTGGCAAAGAAGAATTCCAAAATGGAAGACCTTGAAAAGTTGACTATCACCATCAGAGACAAACTTCGATTTTCTTGCGCCTACATTACGCCTCTTACCACTTGGAATATAACAACACACCCATAGACTTGATGTCTGGGGAGGGTGGTGTGTACACAACCTAACCCCTACCTTATGAAGGTAGAGAGATTGTTTCTGATAGATCCTCTCTTACCATTAAAAATATGTCACTTAATTTCAAGCTATCTTCAATAAAGAAATTTAAGCAAGTTCATATAATCACGCTTAATTTCTAAGCATAGTATTAAGTCACAAACAAAACTCATCCTTCACCCTAGTCTGCGATTTTATATTTACAGTCTTTTGGTGGTGTAAAATGGATATAGTTGAGGATGTTGAAGCCCCCTTATTGACTGTACTAGAAATTCCCTACAAGTTGAGAATCTGTTGTCACTTCGAACTCTATATGACATCTTCTACACCAACTATGTCGCTATATTTATTATGTATAACATCTACTTATGATTATAGATTACACAAAAAAATGGATATTGACAAGTGATGCATCATTGTATTGATCAATGTTTATACAAGGAAGAAACTTTAAAATCTCTTATTCACAAGTCAGGAGAAAGATCCATTAGAAAAAGTAAAAAGGAATTGAATGTTGTTACTGTTTATAGCTGAGAAAAAGCCCATTGGCAAGATTATTTTCTTGACAAGCCCCTGTTGTTCAACGAAAAATAGTAGCTTGTGGTTGTCCAGACTACTTCCCCTGCATAACCAAAGCAAAACCTACTACTTTTAGTATTTTTCACATCCAAGTACTATATATCACAAAACAAAGGGGAAGATGGGAAAGAAATAAACAAATTGTAGGAACAAGAATACTAGAGATTGAGGACAAGATCAAATTAACAGACTTTTATCTCAAGAAAAAGTAGAGACTATTCCTATCAGAGAAGCACAAGGAAGATGTGAAAATGATAGAAATACTCATAGAAATAAGGCTATCCAGTACTTTTGTTTTGAATGGACATACTTTAATCAAGGCGGGCGAGTGATCCCAATGTGATTGGTTATTAACTACACCCTCCATTTCAATATGTTTGTCATATTTCCCTTTTCTAGTTCATTTTTAAAAATTCATCTTGATGTTTTGTTATCATCTTTTACCTTTCAATCTTGTCTTGATTATATTCTTTTGAGTCGATGGTCTAATCAGGAACAATATCTCTACCCAACAAAGGTAGAAATAAGGTTTGCATGCACCCTACCTTCCTAGATCTCATTTGTGGAATTATACCGATATTTTACAAAATGAGATGAACATCAGTTATAAAAGATTCAGATATAAAGAACTAACATAAAATTCCGTACAACTCAATTTATTCACCTTTATGACTCCTCAAATTATTATAGCTCTTATGGCTTTGAAAACAAACTACTTTGGCAACATGCCAAGACACTCAATAACAAGTTTACTACACAACAAACCCAAATTTCTGGTCAAGTCATGAGAAAAAATAAAGCTTAATACACAACACAAGATTACAAGAAAGAAGGATTAGAACAGACTGTTATAACTCTCTGGAGCATACAAGATTATCAGAAAATTGGCTCATAACGAGTATCACCATGTTTAGTAGCAAACGTCCATTTCTAGAAATGTTCAGTACAAATGTATAATTAATTGCCTTTCCATCCAATCACCAACCTTTGATTTGTTCTACCTTTGATGGACAAATTAACTTTATACAATTGAGTGAGTTATAACAGATTACTCCATAGAGAGAGAAAAATTTCTTACTTATCTTTCCGAAGCTTAAAGGCTATTCAATTTAGTTTCACCGAGGCTGAAAGCAGGACACATTAATTTCACTATAATCACAACAAAAAGCAGAACAGAGAAGTAAATTACAAAGCTAAGAATAAATTGCATAACAGGGACAAAAAGCAGTGTAGAGTAGTTAAAGAACTATAGCATGCATAGCTGCCACTTGGACCTCAAAAGAACCAGAAATACAGGAATATACTTGTCTAAGCTCTGTTATGTGGTCAGAGTTACCCGATACCTGTGTTGGTGAAAAATAATGAGCACATGATATAATAGTTGAGATGCACGCAAGCTGACTTGAACAGAGGCATAAAAAACTTACTCCCTCCATGGCATCTAACTTTTGCAACCCATTAAGCATCTCAATTATTCAAGATTCAACCACCAGAGAAGGTTCATCTCGAGAATATATGTTCCAAACCTACTTGTGGTCAAGTCTCTATTAAACATTTCACTATCCATCATCAAAGAACCTTTAAATAAATATAAATTTAGAACCACCAAAACTGTACTACTATACCAATAATTTAAGATTTCGCTTAAAGGCATTGAGCAGAATTGATCGACCTTATAATCACAGTTGTCAATTATCAGATTCAGAAACATTTGTCGTGGACTTCTTCTAAACAGATTTTGTTATTCGTTCAGTGGTGAACTGTGTAATAATCTGATAACGAATCAACCAAAGACTTGATAGCACCCTTTTTAGGCACAAATATGAACTCATCTCATCAAAGAAAAACATCCATTTGGCTAGAAATCTTTATTTCTGCAAACAATCATTCACAATGAGAAATTTATTGTTATAATAGCCATCAAACCTTTCCTGATCTCTGATATCATGTCGCGTAACATATCCTTTTTCAATCCATGGCTACAATACCTCCATTACTCTTTCGTGCACACCTCCAGCATCATGAATTACAAAATGAGACTTTATGGTGAAACTGTTGGGTTATGGGTCTTTTTTCCCTTCCTATGTGGATAAATAAAACCCCAATTTGGACCAACCCATTTTTGTCCAAAAGCCCATTCTTATGAAACAAATATAAGCCTATTTTAGGTCTTATTTTCAGATTTTTTAGAGAGAGTTTTTCAGCAGCCAAAAGAGAGAAAAAAAGAGAGAAATTCGCAGTCAAAAATCCAGCCATAACAACCAACTTCAAATTGCGATTCCCGCTTCGTTTCTTGTCCGATTGAGCTGATTTTTGGACAGCATATTATCTTCATCTCAATCTTTGATTAGGAACTGACAGAGTTGGATTTGGTGGTCTGCAACTTCAGTTTTGCTGTCATGAACAGTAGCTGCGAAATTGGTGATTTTGCTCCTGTAATTCTCTAGATTTGGTGCAATCTTATTTTGTTGTTGCTCGTTGTTTGGCACTTTGTTTTGTGGCCAATTTTGGAGAAAAATATTGTAACTCTTGGTGATTAGAGTGGAGCTTTTGGTCCCGTGGTTTTTTACTCTTCACATCGAAGGGTTTTCCACGTAAATATTGGTGTCTTGTGTGATTGGTTTATTATTGTCTTGTTATATTTGTTTGGTTGAATTACTTGTTGCCTTACTATCATATTGCTTGTGGTTGTTTGTTTTCTCTTGGTTTAAATCGAAAAGGGAAAGTATAGACTTGGGTATTCTTCCGCTGTTATCCTGTCAGGCATTCTTTGTTAGTGCCTTGTCTTTCCCAACAAAGTGGTATCAGAGCATTGGTTATTGTTGATTGTCGTTTTGAATGATGGAGGCAAATATGAGAAAAATGGTGTGTTTAACTGGTAGTAACTATCATATTTGGAAAGGCAAGATGAAAGATCTTCTATTTGTCAAGAAGATGCATTTACCTGTGTTTGGTTCTAATAAGCCTCAGTCTTTGAATGATGAAGAATGGGAATTTGAGCATCTGCAGGTTTGTGGCTATATTAGACAATGGGTTGAAGATAATGTTAGAAATCATATTGTGAATGAGACACATGCCAAAAGTTTGTGGGACAAGCTCGAGACACTTTATGCTTCGAAGACTGGCAACAACAAGTTGTTCCTATTGAAACAATTAATGAATATCAGGTATAAAGAGGGCACTCCTATTTCTGATCATATTAATGATTTTCAGGGTATTCTTGACCAGCTATCCGGAATGGGTGTAAAGTTTGATGATGAGATACAGGGACTTTGGCTTCTTAATACTCTGCCAGACTCTTGGGAAACTCTTCGAGTTTCTTTAACTAATTCTGCTCCCAGTGGTGTTGTAACCATGGAATATACTAAGAGTGGTGTCTTGAATGAAGAAATGAGAAGAAGATCTCAAGCCTCATCTTCTTCAGCTTCACACTCCGATGTTTTGGTTACTGAAGATAGGGGAGAAACAAGTCCAGAGGTCAAAATGATAGAGGTAAAAGTAGAAGCAAGTCAAAGTCTAAATACAAGAATACTACATGTGACTATTGCCACAAGAATGGGCATATCATGAAATATTGTTACAAGCACAAGAGAGATATGAGACAACAAAAGAGAGAAGGGGATAATGAAAATCGTGTTGGTGTTGTTGCTAATAATGATCTTCTTGTTTCTTGTGATGAAAATGCCATTAATCTTGTTCGTGATGAGTCTAGCTGGTTTGTGGATTCTGGTGCTACTTCTCATGTCACGCCAAAGAAGGAATTATTTTCTTCTTATACTCCAGGTAATTTTGGAACGTTGAAAATGGGCAATAATCATGAAGTTGAAGTTATTGGCATTGTGACAGTTTGTTTGGAAAGTAACAATGGTTCCAAACTAGTTCTTAATAATGTCAAGCATGCTCCAGATGTTCTCTTGAATTTGATTTCTATGGGATATATTGATGATGAGGGTTATGTTAATACACTTGGTCCTGGCCAGTGGAAGCTTACTAGAGGTTTGATGGTTGTGGCCCGTGGTGACAAGTTGTCTAACTTGTATGTATTTCAGGGCTCCATGTCCAGAGACTCAGTAAATTTGGTGGAGAATGATACTTCATCAGAGTTATGGCATAGAAGGCTGAGTCATATGAGCGAGAAGGGGATTGATAGTTTGGCTAAGAAAAATTTGCTTTCTGGAGTGAAACAAGCAAAGTTGAAGAAATGTGTTCATTGCTTAGCCGGTAAACAGAAAAGAGTTTCTTTTCAGAGTCATCCGCCTTCAAGAAAGCTCGATTTGCTGGAGTTGGTACATTCTGATTTGTGTGGTCCTTTTAAGGTAAGATCTCATGGTGGTGCACTTTACTTTGTGACTTTTATTGATGATCATTCTCGCAAACTCTGGGTATTTCCTTTGAAGTCCAAGGATCAAGTACTTGATGTGTTCAAGGATTTTCAGGCCTTGGTTGAAAGACAAACTGGGAAGACATTGAAATGCATCCGCTCAGATAATGGTGGTGAGTATATTGGTCCTTTTGATAGATATTGCAGAGAGCAGGGTATTAGGCATCAGAAAACTCCTCCAAAGACTCTTCAGTTAAATGGTTTAGCAGAGAGGACGAACAGAACTCTAGTTGAGAGGGTTAGATGTATGCTTTCAGATGCTAAGCTGTCAGATTCCTTTTGGGCAGAAGCACTTAATACTGCTGCTTATGTTATCAATTTATCTCCTGCTGTTGCTTTAGATGGTGATGTCCCTGACAGAGTTTGGACTGGTAAGAATTTTTGTTATGATCATCTTAGAGTCTTTGGGTGTAAAGCCTTTGTACACGTTCCTAAGGATGAAAGGTCAAAGTTGGATGTTAAAACTAGGCAGTGTATCTTCATTGGTTATGGTCAAGATGAATATGGCTATCGTTTCTATGATCCTGTTGAGAAGAAACTTGTTAGAAGCTGTGATGTTGTGTTCTTTGAAGACCAAACAATTGAAGATTTTGACAAAGCTGACAAGGCTGATTTTCATACTAGTGAGAGCTTAGTTGATGTTGATCCAGTTTCGTTGACTATTGCACCGGAAGAAAATCTTCATAATGATGAAAATCAAGTTGATAATGAAGATGGTGATCATGTTCAGAATGACCGGCATGATGTTGTTGATGCTCCAGTGCAAGATGATGTGGTTGTCCAACAACCAATTATAGATGCTCCAGAGAGTTCTCTCAGACGATCTAGTAGAGAGAGAATTCCTTCATCTCGTTATTCTCCCAATGAGTATGTACTCTTGACTGATGGGGGAGAACCTGAGAGTCTTGATGAGGCCATGGAAAGTGAAGAAAAAGAAAGGTGGTTTAATGCTATGGAAGATGAGATTAAATCCTTGCATGATAATCATACCTTTGATTTGGTTAAGTTACCTAAAGACAGAAAAGCTTTGAAAAACAGGTGGGTTTTTCGGGTGAAACATGAAGATGGTAATCCAGTTCCACGGTACAAAGCTAGATTAGTTGTCAAGGGATTTAATCAGAAAAAGGGAGTTGATTTTGATGAGATATTCTCTCCAGTTGTGAAGATGTCATCCATTCGTGTGGTTCTAGGCTTGGCTGCAAGTCTAGATTTAGAGGTTGAGCAAATGGATGTTAAAACTGCTTTCCTCCATGGTGACTTAGATGAAGAAAATTATATGGAGCAACCGGAAGGTTTTGAAGTTAAGGGTAAAGAGAATTATGTTTGCAAATTGAAGAAGAGCTTGTATGGTTTGAAACAAGCTCCCAGGCAGTGGTGCAGGAAGTTTGGTTCTTTTATGAGTCAGCAGGGCTTCAAGAAGACTTCTTCAGACCATTGTGTTTTTGTGCAAAAGTTCTCTGATGGTGACTTTATTATTGTGTTGCTTTATGTTGATGACATGCTTGTTGTTGGTCATAATACTTGCAGGATTCAGAAGTTGAAGCAAGAGTTGAGTAAGTCTTTTGCTATAAAAGACTTAGGACCAGCAAGGCAGATTCTTGGCATGCAGATTGTCCGTGATAGAAAGGCCAAGAAATTGGTATTATCACAAGAGAAGTACATTCAGAAAGTACTTCGCAGATTCAGCATGGACAAAGCTAAGGTTGTCAGTACACCTTTAGCTATGCACTTCAAATTGAGCACGAAACAGTGTCCTTCTAGTGATGATGAGAAGGAAGATATGAAGAAAGTTCCTTATGCTTCAGTTGTTGGTAGTTTGATGTATGCGATGGTTTGTACAAGACCGGATATTTCTCACGCTGTTGGAGTTGTTAATCGTTTTCTTTCTAATCCGGGAAGAGAACATTGGAATGCTGTGAAGTGGGTTATGAGATATCTTTGTGGCACTTCTAGTCTGAGTTTGTGTTTTGGTATAGGGAAACCTATTCTTTGTGGTTATACTAATTCAGACATGGCTGGTGATGTTGATACTCGCAAGTCTACTTCAGGGTACTTGGTTACTTTTGCAAGGGGAGCTGTGTCTTGGCAATCTAGGTTGCAAAAATGTGTTGCTCTATCTACTACAGAAGCTGAGCTTATTGCTGTCGTTGAAGCTTGTAAAGAATTGCTTTGGATGAAGAGATTCTTGGGGAACTTGGTTGTGCTCAAGAGAGGTATGTGCTTTATTGTGACAGTCAAAGTGCTATACATCTTGGCAAGAATTCTAAGTTCCATGGTCGGTCTAAACACATTGATGTGAGATACCATTGGATTCGAGATGTGTTGGATTCTAAGTTGCTTGAGCTTGAAAAGATTCATACAAATGACAATGGTTCCGATATGATGACTAAAGCTTTGCCAAGAGGGAATTTTGAAGATTGTTGCATGGTCGCCGGGATGACGGTCTCCTCCACATAGTCCTGAGGGGGAGAATTGTTGGGTTATGGGTCTTTTTTCCCTTCCTATGTGGATAAATAAAACCCCAATTTGGACCAACCCATTTTTGTCCATAAGCCCATTCTTATGAGGCAAATATAAGCCTATTTTAGGTCTTATTTTCAGATTTTTTAGAGAGAGTTTTTCAGCAGCCAAAAGAGAGAAAAAAAGAGAGAAATTCGCAGTCAAAAATCCAGCCATAACAACCAACTTCAAATTGCGATTCCCGCTTCGTTTCTTGTCCGATTGAGCTGATTTTTGGACAGCATATTATCTTCATCTCAATCTTTGATTAGGAACTGACAGAGTTGGATTTGGTGGTCTGCAGCTTCAGTTTTACTGTCGTGAACAGTAGCTGCGAAATTGGTGATTTTGCTCCTGTAATTCTCTAGATTTGGTGCAATCTTATTTTGTTGTTGCTCGTTGTTTGGCACTTTGTTTTGTGGCCAATTTTGGAGAAAAATATTGTAACTCTTGGTGATTATAGTGGAGCTTTTGGTCCCGTGGTTTTTTACTCTTCACATCGAAGGGTTTTCCACGTAAATTTTGGTGTCTTGTGTGATTGGTTTATTATTGTCTTGTTATATTTGTTTGGTTGAATTACTTGCTGCCTTACTATCATATTGCTTGTGGTTGTTTGTTTTCTTTTGGTTCAAATCGAAAAGGGAAAGTATAGACTTGGGTATTCTTCCGCTGTTATCCTGTCAGGCATTCTTTGTTAGTGCCTTGTCTTTCCCAACAGAAACTTCTCCATGGTGCAGGACATAGGACTACAAGCCGATAAAAGTTTACATTTGCTCCTAAATCCACAAAGGTTCGAAACTTTCTAGAAAGAATTCAAAATTGAAAAAGAATTAGTTGATTTACAAATTGAAAAATGCATGAAAACGAGGAAACAGAACTCGCGAGTATGGTGGCTCATCTTCAAAGCTTTCGAATGTGATAAAAGGAGAAGAGAGGCATATATGTAGAGCGTTCGGGACTTGATTGTGGATGATGATGTCTGTACAAATCTCATAACCAAAAACTAAAAACTTAGTAATACTTAACAGAAATTGAAGATGCTAACAAGTCAGAGGATAACATAGAGAGCAGCTACTATATGCGATCTGCAATTAGAAACCTTCGAGAAGTTTCTCCTGGCCAAGTATAGAACAACCAATAGTGAAGGCACCATCTTTAACACAATTATTTCATAAACCTCCGTAATTTATGTGTTTTTTTTTGTAGTATAATGCAAGCACTACTAGGACTCGATAAATAGAAATATTTCTTTCTAACTTAATCAACATTCACAATATAGTTCTAGGGTTTTGAGAGTTTAGTTTTTGGAGGAAAATTTGTGAACCTCCTTATATTCAGAGTGAATATTGGTCAAGGTTATTTGTCTCTATATTTTATACTCTCATATTTATAGTAGATTGATCATCTCTTTTGTGGGATATAGGTTGATTAGCCGGACAACGTTAAATTTTTGTGTCTTTGATATATTTTTCACTTGTATATTTTTATTCATAGTCTTTCGAGGTTTGCTTTGTTATCTTCCACATAACACCTAATTATTTTCGATATAGTTGACCTTCATTCCCTTTATGTTTAGGTGACTCATTTTACTTGTGGTAGATTTGTTGTTGGATTTAGAGTTAATCACACAATGATGGATGTTTCTGGCTTCAAAATGTTTATAAATGCATTAAGTGAATTAATTCAAGGAGCTTCAACACTTTCTATATTGCCTATATGGAAAAGGCATCTCCTAAGTGCTAGAATATCACCATGTATTATATGTACTCAATGAATTCGATAAGCAAATTGAATCAAAAATTTCATGAGAATCAATTGAAGACAAGTTGATACAACAATCATTTTTTCTCTGGAAATATGGAGATGGAAGTTATTAAAATCAAGTTCCTTCAAATTATGAATGTACGAAATATGAGTTATTAACGGCATTTTTATGAAAATGTCGTACCATTGCTTTTGATTTGCACCCTAAAGAAATTGTTCGTTTCACGTTACTAATGAACATACGTGGAAAATCACTCAACTTTGAACTGCCACGTGAATATGGAATGCATATATTACTCCAGCTACAATATCAAAAGCGGGATTATTATGTTCAAATTCACTGACATATGCTGTAGAATTGGTCAAAAATCTCAAAGATAATATGCATGAAGATTGCATTAAATCAATAATAGTTTTAGTGGTTATTAAAGAATGACCAGAGTTGACAAAATCTTGAAATTTTCAAATATCATCAGATAATAAATATGTTGGATTTGATGAATTTGATTTTGGACGGGGAAACCCTAATTTTGGTGGGGTTCCAAAAGCTATATCAGTAAATAGTTTTGGGATGCAAGTTAAAAATATAATAAGGGGGGTAAGGTATTTCGATAGCTATAAATTTGCCTCCATTGATCATGGAAAAGTTTCAACAAGTTATCTACAAGACTTTAAGAAATGTGAAGGAGTCAATACAATTTTAGTGATGAATTAATTTTTTTTCCTGCATTTGTATGTTTTGGAAGTTAATAAATCAAAATTCTAAAGCTCGTAATATTCCACCCTTTTTCCATTAATAAGTAATACTTGTCCATTATTTTTTATATTTATAATTGAAATAATTAAATATGTTGCAAGCAAATGTTAATCCTCCAGGAAAATTAGAGTTTTACAACAAACATGAGGCATTACATCATCAAATAAAATGAGTGAGCTAATGTCTTTAAATTTAATCAGCCCTACTGTGACGTCCCACCACAATTCCAGTCTGATTCCGCGTTCGGATAGGGACAGAATGTTCTAGAGTTGTGTGGAGAACTCTAGAACCTTTTGGAAGACTTAAGAAGGCTAGAGAAGGTCCCAAAGTAGTGTAGAATTCTCTAGAAAAGGGACTAAAGTGTAAATATTTTAGGGACTTGTAAAGTAAATATTAATTACACTTTAGTCCCTAGGAAGTAGTATAAATAGAGGTGCCCCTCACTTGCAAAGGTACCAAGCAAGTTGTAAGCATTCTCTTAGCGATCTAAGTCTTAAAGGCTTTCATGAACTTACAAGATCTAGAAAGAGTAGTAAGTAAGTCGTCGAGGGTCACATGGAGTTCTTAGCAAATACTCTAAGTCCGTGACAAAGTGGTATTAGAGAGAGATTTGATACTAAGGGAATGGTTAACGACGGAGACGTAAACGGCGCTAGCACCACCAACGTCTGTATGGATGGTGGTAAGAAAAAACCGAAAGGGGAAGAAACATCAAAAGGGTAATGAGGAGGTGTTGCCCGAACTCACACTTAGCGAGGCTCTAAAATCTCATCCACCCTCGACTGCCGAAGCAAGTGACGAAGAATTGGACGAAGATGCCATAGACGTCACCGCTGGAAAATAATGGGTCGCAAGGGTGGAAGTGGCAAGGCAGGCCGTAGAGATATTAGGTCATCAACATGGGAGACGGCAAGTTCAAGACCCTTGAGGACTTCACCCTTGAAGATACCGAGAAATCCGTAAGGAGTTAGAGGGTCGCCAAGGGCTGAGTTCGAGATGAAGGAGGCCATAACTTCCTTGTAGTGCCGGCTTATGGACGCGCTTAGCACAATTGAGACGTTGAAGGCCGAAGTGAAAACACTCAAGGAAGGCGTGGAGGTTAGAAGAACTGCATCACCTGACCGTGATAGGGAGTCCAGGGTCGAGGCTCCCAAGCCACCTATATTCAAGGGCATCTGTGGTGCTCAAGAGGTGGAAAATTTTCTATGGCACTTGAAGAATTACTTCAAGTGTAGTCGGGTGAGAAGCGACGAAAATAAGATAAACACTGTCATATTGTATCTGTTCGAGATGGCTATGCTATGGTGGAGATGCAAAGAAGCTGAGATTAGGAAGGAAGGACATGCCCACTTATTGGTCATGCAGATAGTGAAGGGCCTAAAGAAAGGAGAACTGATGTTCCTAGCTACCATTGCAAGTTCAGGAGAAGACAATGGTACTATGGATTCCTTGCCACCAATCATAGAGATTGTCCTTAAAGAGAAAAAGAATGTGATGCCTGATGAGCTGCCAAAGACTCTACCTCTAAGGCGCGAGGTAGATCACAAGATAGAGTTTGAGGTCGGAACCAAGCCACCCGCACAAGCACCTTACCGTATGGCTCCACCCGAGTTAGAGGAGCTAAGGAAGCAGTTGAAGGAGATCCTCGAGGCCGGTCACATCAGTCCATCCAAGGCACCTTATGGCGCACCAGTACTATTTCAGAAAAAGAAAGATGGGTCATTGCGCTTATGCATCGACTATCGTACGCTCAATAAGGTAACAATCAAGAACAAGTATCATATCCCACTGATTGTAGATTTGTTTGATAGACTTGGGCAAGCCAAATACTTCACCAAGATGGATCTCAAAAAGGCTACAACCAAGTGTGTATCGCGGAGGGGGACGAGCCGAAGACAGCGTGTGTGAGTAGATACGGAGCATACGAGTGATTGGTGATATCTTTCGGCTTAATCAACGCACCCGCCACCTTTTGCACGGTGATGAACAAAATCTTTCATCTCTACTTAGACTATCTTATTAATGATGAATCCAAATCCGAATGAACATTAATTTTCTATTTGTTATTAACTAACATGTTAGTTTCTACATTTTTTTTATATATATTAATCTTAATTTAATTGTTATGAGTTGTGGAATTAAAGGTGCAAGAGTTGTAACATGACATTGCAATCGAAATCAATTTTCTTTGTTTATACGAAGAAACCTGTAGAAAGGGACAAAAGAGAAAATCAATTTTCAACCATCTTCTATGTAACTTCTAACAAAGTTAAAAGAAAAATGTCACAACAATAGCATAAAGAGTTGTCATACTTACATGAATCACTACGACTTATAGTAAAGATTAAGCTCCATGAAATAGGAGGATGAAAACTTTTAGGAATGAAACAAAGTTCATAAGAAGCTGAATCCATTCAATGGAAAAAATCTTCAAATAATAGTGGCAGCAAATCACTCTATTTATAGATTACAAAGGGTAGTGTGAATAAATATTTATTGTGCCTTATCGGAAAGGTCACAACTTTCTGAAAAAGTTGCAACCATTTGGAAATGTCACAACCTCTCATAAAAGTCACAATTTTCATAAAAGTCGCAACTCTTCATAAAAGTCACAACTTTTGATATAAAAGTTGCAAATCTTCATAAAAGTTGCAACTTTCATAAAAGTTGCGACTTTTCATAAAAGTCACAACTCTTCATAAAAGTCGTAACTATTCATAAAAGTCACAACTTTTAATAAAAATCACATATCTTCATTAAAATTGCATATTTTTCTTGAAAGGGGAAGGCTAGTTTTGGAAATAAATAAATTTACAAGGGAATTCTGGTTAGTGATGGTGCCACGTAGGCGGGCCTAATATTTTCTTTTATATATATATATATATATATATATATATATATATAAAATTATTATTATTATTAAATACCTTTTCAATTTAATACAGCAGAAGGGGTAGAATTTTATATAAAAACACATGTTTCTCATCTTTTATTTGATTTAACAGCCAACGTAGCTGTTTTTTTTCTTTGTTTTATTAAACATAGAAATATTCGATCAGACTAATATGAATCATTATACACTTTGACATTGAATGGTCATTGATAAATTTTTATTCTTTTTTTTACTTATTAATGTAACGTTCACGAACAATGAAATTAAAAAGAAACAAAAACGTTTTCTTTTTAAAATGGTTGGACATACATATATGTTCCTTACATATTTTCTAGTCACCGACAAAAAAGTAATTAGTGAATCCCCTTTTTACTTGTCTATTATTTTAGAAATTAATTTTTTCCTTAACATTCATTTTTTGTTCTTCAAATCATTTTTCAAAATCTAACCATAATATAATATTAATTAATATGACCCAAATGAATACTAATTTGCTAGAATTATTTATTAACCTGTCAATTATTAATTTTAAATATTAAATAATTAATTTCTTATATACTAATACCTTATATTTTAATAGTGCTTGTGTTAAACGCTTTTTTTTCGAAAAAACAAAGTAATGGTTACACCACACATTTTATTTTTGTTTGTAGTAGTGTAGGGTCCAACATTCCTACACCACACATTTTTTGTGTTTGTGTTTGTGTTTGTGATAGAATGACACTCACTTGATGCAATTGACACACTATAAATCTCATTCCAAATGCTTACAAATAATTCATATTTCAAAATAACAACTCAATCAATCGTTGCTAGCACTCTAAATTCTATTAAACCGAATAAAAGTACGTTACACGTACGTATGGCACATAATACTATGCCAATTTCAGTTACACATGACAAGCCAAAATTAGTTGTTCCATCAATTGTAACACCTCATGAGATAAAGCATCTTTCTGAAATAGATGATCAAGGGAGTACTCGTTTCCATGTTTCTGTATTAATGTTTTATAAATATAATTCTTTAATGGAAGGTAATGATCCAGCAAAAATTATTAAAAATGGATTATCTAAAACACTTGTATTTTATTATCCATTAGCTGGTAGACTCATTGAAGGGCCTAATAAAAAGCTTATGGTAAATTGCAATGGTGAAGGAGTCTTGTTTATTGAAGCTGATGCTAATGTGGAGCTTGAAAAATTAGGTGACTCTATTAAACCACCATGTCCATATATGGATTTACTACTCCACAATGTTCCTGGTTCTGATGGAATGATTGGTTGCCCTCTTTTGCTAATTCAGGTAAATAACCTTTTATATAAATCTTCTTTTCTTATTTAAAAAAAAATACTAAACTAGTCCTTCGGGATGACTAAGTTGGTTTAGAGGGTGGTTATCTGACCCTTCTCAATGTATTCTGAGTTGAGCTTGTGACATAGAACTTGCCTAGTGTTGTTTACATAACCACACAAGCTATTACACAGCAAGGGGTTAACCTCGTGCTCACCTGCAGGGCAGAGGCTATAGCAGAGGTTATAGCTATTGCAAATTACAATTTATTTATTTTTAACTAAACTACAATATCTCTATGTATAGGTGACTCGTTTTACTTGTGGTGGATTTGCTATTGGATTTAGAGTAAATCACACAATGATGGATGCATATGGTATCAAATTGTTTCTAAATGCATTAAGTGAATTAATTCAAGGAGCTTCAACACCTTCTATATTACCTGTATGGCAAAGGGATATACTAAGAGCTAGATCACCACCATGCATTACATGTACTCACCATGAGTTTGATGAGCAAATTGAATCAAAAATTGCATGGGAATCAATTGCAGACAAGTTGATACAACAATCATTTTTCTTTGGAAATAAGGAGATGGAAGTCATTAAAAATCAACTTCCTCCAAATTATGGATGTACGGAATTCGAGTTGTTAGTGGCATTTTTATGGAAATGTCGTACCATTGCTCTTGATTTGCACCCTGACGAAATAGTTCATTTGACATATCTTATTAATATACGTAGAAAGCTACTCAACTTTGAACTACCATCCGGATATTATGGGAATGCATTTATTACTCCAGCTGCGGTATCGAAAGCAGGATTGTTATGTTCAAATTCATTGACATATGCAGTTGAAATGATTAAGAAACTTAAAGATCATATGAATGAAGAGTACATTAAATCAGTAACAGATTTAATTGTAATCAAAGGGAGACCACAGTTATCAAAATCTTGGAATTTCATTATTTCAGATAATAGATCTGGTGGTTTTGATAAATTTGATTTTGGATGGGGCGAGCCTATTTTTGGCGGAGTTCCTAAAGCTGTATCTTTAATTAGTTTTGGTGTGCCTGTTAAAAATGAAAGAGGTGAAAAGGGTATTTTGATAGCCATAAGTTTGCCTCCTCTTGCTATGAAAAAATTTCAAGAGGTTGTGTATAACTTGACATTAAGAAATATGCAAGGAGTTAACATAATTTCAAAAATGTAGAATTAACTACTTGTCCATCTTGTATGTATAATATTAATAAATCAATGATTTTTTTTTATCTTCCATTGGAGATGAAAATTAAGTTCAATATTTTCAATTTGTCAAGAGTTAAAACTTTTTCTTGACATTTCGCTTAGTTGAATGTCATGCAACATGCCACCTCACCCTAGCACTATTTTAATGAGTTAAGAGCCTAAATGGTGAATTATGTTAACTAAAATTTTAAAAAGGTACATCAAAATTTCTTTTTAATCAAAATAGCAAAATCGCTTACGAAGTAACAATTTTATCCGTTGAAAAAAGCAAAATCGCTGCTATAGCAGCGATTTGTTAAATTCAAGTTTTTTTTAAAAAAAAAAATAAATAAAATCGCTCCTTTGAGAGCGATTTTCAAAATACAATTTTTTCTTATAATCTTTTTAATATGTCGCTACCTCACCAGCGACTTAAGATTAATTTTTTTTATTATTAACTTTTGCTTCTTTTTTTAAAAAAAGAAGTTTAAATCAATTTTTTTATATCTCCAGTAATTTTTAATTAATTTTTTTAAAAAATCAAATAAATCAAAAAAGAATTAGCGATTTAATTTTAAAAAATAAATAAATAAATTTAATTAAAACTCGCTGCCTTGACAGGGATTTGATTTTTAAAAATAAAAAATAAAAATTGATTTAAACTTTTTTTTAAAAAAAAAAACAAAAGTTAATAATAAAAAAAGTTTAAACTTAAGTCGCTGCTGAGGCAGCGACATTAGAAAAATTATTTAAAAAAAGATTTATTTTGAAAATCGCTTCTTTTGGGAGCGATTTTGTTTTTTTAAAAAAAAAATCAAATTAACAAATCGATGTAACAGTAGCGATTTTGCTTTTTCCGACAGCTAACATTGCTACTTCGTCAGCGATTTTGCCGTTTTAGTTAAAAACAAATTTCATATACTATTTTGGAATTTTCGTTAATATTTGTCACCCTGTAGGCTCCGAACTCCTATTTTAATGGGGGTAATATTTATGAAAATCACCTATACTTTCTTATTTTTTGGTTTAACAACCAATCCACATTGCCAAAAGATTGATGTTGAAGGATCAAGTAAAGAACAAACTTTTTAAATCATTGATTTTCATTTTTAGTGAAAGAAAGAGAGACAATTTCTGAAAAAGACAGTTGGAGTGTGTTTGTTTAGAGCCATACATATGTATCCCCTCATTCATTTTTCGATTTCTGAACACAAAATTTAAGCAAAAAAGAAATGATTTAAAATTTGATAATTTAAAATAAAGTTATCAGTATTTTTGTCAGTTATAAATTATTTTATCAAGAATTAAAATGAGAAGTAATTTAAAATTTTAACTTTTTTTTAAATAAACATGTATAACCGATCATAACATTTATACTATGCCCTTTCTCCCTTAGTCCCTTTGTATCTCTAATTTTTAATATGTCTGGAATGTATATTGGATTCAAATACATGTATCTAGTGTGAATGTGTGATCTGCATACAGACTCTCTCATTCGCTTTCCTCTTATGTATCTCAAAATGTATTATGATAATTAAAATGTATTATATTTTGGTGTATCTGAATTAAAATCTTATATGAAATCATTAATTAGTGATATAATAAGTATCTATTATCAGACTATTGGGAGAATAATAAATATGGAAGGAATGTTTGTATAATCAAATAATTTTCATAAAACTATCCAAGTCATTGAGTTTCAAAGAGATAAAGAGAAAAATGTTTTCTCTAAAAGACATTTGAAGTGCAGGCTAAAGAAAACTAATAATGTGTTTATGAGCCTTTATGAGTCAATTAATCACCAACAATGTAGTACAAGACAGCGACATAAGCCTAACTATTTTAAGATTGAATTAAAAAGAAAAATATTACACGTAAGTTGATTAAGAAAAAATATAACAATATAAGCTAAACTCAAGTTAAATTAAAACAAATTAAGTTCTCTAAATTATTGAAATTGATTCTTAGTATAGGGGTGTCACTAAGATGGTTTGACCTATTCTATTATAGAATTCATATCATACTAATTTTTCAATTATTTTATTTAGAATTAGATTTTTCGATATCATCTTATCATCTATCATCTGGATTTCTCTTTGTTAGTGGTATCAATATAGTTTGATTAATTTTCTTTTTATATATTTTTAAATCGTCATGACAGAGTCACAAGTAAAGAGTAGGTGATAGTTATTACGATGGGGTGATGTTGGTTGTTGGGGAGGAATGAAGTAGTGGAAGAGGAAGTAAGGGAGGGGGGCAATGGCTATACAATGCTTGAAGTGTTTTTCTTTTTATAGAATGTATTTGGCAAGTGGACTAATTAATGCGAGATACAAAGTTATTTTTGTTGGATTTTAGCAAGTGTGAATGGGAAAAGAAAAGAAAGAATATCAAAAGTGAGGGAACTACTTTGGAGAGAAAATGAAAAGTCATTTGCAAAGTACAAATGAAAAGTTATTTCTTTGGATTTGGATTTGGATTTGGCAAATGATGTGATTGATCGATAAATTTTTTGGTCAAAATTTATTTAATTAATTTTTGTTAAATCAAATAAATCATGTTAATATTATCTCTTATAAATTTGCGGGTAACAGTAATATTCCAAAAAGTCGTTACTTTTCCGAAAAGTCGTTACTTTCCAAAAAGTAGTTATTTTCCTAACACACAATTTTTCAAAGTTTTTTCCAAAAGACACAACTTTCTGGATAAAATGGGTCTGAACAGATTTCACTGAACAGACATGTTCCTTGCTGAAAAATGGCTATAAAAGGAAGTCAATTTTTGATTTTTTTTAAAAACACTGAAAATTTTTCTTTCTCTGCATTTATTTTTCTCTCAAATAAAATTAAAGTGTCGATCGACTGAGTCTATGTGACTTGTTGTTGTTCTTAAGTTCGTTGAAGTTAAAGAAGTTTGAGGTACCGCTATTTCTTTAACAGGTTTAATCTGTTTTATCTTGGGAGAAATTAATCCATAACCTTGGGTACAGTGAGGGGATTAAATTTCTTAAGGACACACAGTAGTTTCTGTGGACTCGAATTAATTCTTGTATTCTATATTATTTTCTGCTTCATCTTATTTCTGTTTCTGTTTCTGTTTATTAACTTTATAAATACAAGTTATTGTAAGAATAACAATCTTAAGAAATTTAAACAGTTTCTGTATTTGAGGTTTCTAGAGATTAAAACCTTTATGGTTTTCTACTCTGCTTGAATTTTTAAAATTCATTCGATTAACGATTAAAAGAACATAAAAACTTTATCGTTAAATCAGAAACAGTTTGTGTAAAGATTTGTTCTTTATTGTTAGTATTTTAAATACTTAATTTATCTGCCATTTGTGACAAAAAATGACTAATTCAAGTCAAACAAATGCTGGAACAGTAAGTGCTGCAACAACAACGGTTGCACATAATCGTTCAAATGTTGCCTTAGCACCGGCTGAGAAACCTGCAAAGTTTTCTGGAGTCGACTTTAAGAGATGGCAGCAAAAGATGTTCTTCTATCTCACTACGTTGAGTCTGCAGAAGTTCATCAATGAGAATGTTCCTGTTATGTTAGATAAAACTCTGGCTGATGAACGATTCTTGGTAACAGAAGCATGGACACACTCAGATTTTTTGTGTAAAAATTATATTTTGAGTGGTCTGCAAGATGATCTGTACAATGTGTACAGCAATGCAAAAACCTCAAAAGAACTCTGGGATGCTTTAGAAAAGAAGTACAAAACAGAAGATGCCGGAATGAAGAAATTCATTGTGGCAAAATTTCTAGACTTTAAGATGATAGACAGTAAGACTGTCGTCACCCAAGTTCAAGAATCGCAGGTCATAACCCATGATCTCCTTGCTGAAGGATTGATTGTGAATGATGCTTTTCAAGTGGCTGCAATTATTGAAAAGTTACTTCCATTGTGGAAGGACTTTAAAAACTACATGAAACACAAACGCAAGGAGATGACTGTTGAAGATCTCATAGTAAGGTTGAGAATCGAAGAGGATAATAAGGCTCCAGAAAAGAGGTCACGTGGTAATTCAGCAATATCTGGAGTAAATTTTGTTGAAGAAGATTCCACAAAATTAAAGAAAAGAAAGAAAGCATCTGGTCCAAAAAGCAATCCTCCTAAGAAGAAATTCAATGGAAACTGCTTTAATTGTGGTAAACATGGTCATAGGGCTAATGAATGCCGGGGTCCTAAGAAGGACAAGAAAAAAAAGGATCAAGCAAACTTAGCTGAATCCAAAGGAGAAATGGACGATTTCTGTGCAATGCTTTCAGAATGTAACTTGGTTGGAAATCGAAGAGAATGGTGAATAGATTCTGGTGCCTCATGCCATGTTTGTGCCAACAAAGAATTATTTTCATCATATACTCCAGCACTTACAGATGAAAAATTGTTTATGGCAAACTTCGTTGTTGCAAAGGTGGAAGGAACTGGCAAAGTCCTATTAAATATGACATCAGGCAAGGTGGTGACTTTAAATAGGGTCTCATATGTTCCAGAATTGAGAAAGAATTTAGTTTCAATTCCAGTTCTGACCAAGAATGGATTTAAATATGTATTTGTTTCTGATAAAGTAGTAGTAAGCAAAAATGATATGTATGTAGGAAAAGGCTACCTTAGTGATGGCCTTTTCAAACTCTATGTAATTGCAGTTGATATGAATAAATATTTTGCTTCTTCTTACTTGCTTGAGTCTAAATGTTTATGACATGAACGGTTGGGACACGTTAATAACAAAATCTTGCAAAAACTGATTAACTTAAATATTTTGCCAAAATTTGAGTGCAATAAATTAAAATGTCAAATTTGTGTTGAATCTAAGTATGCTAAGCATTCTTATAAATCTGTTGAAAGGAATTCAAATCCTTTAGAATTGATTCACACTGATATTTGTGACATGAAGTCAACACCATCACGTGGTGGAAAAAAAATATTTGATAACATTTATTGACGATTGCACTAGATATTGTTATGTCTATTTGCTAAATAGTAAGGATAAAGCAATAGATGCATTTAGGCAATATAAAACTGAAGTTGAAAATCAGTTAGATAAAAAGATCAAAATGATCAGAGGTGGAGAATATGAATCTCCATTTGCAGAAATATGTTTAGAAAATGGAATAATTCATCAAACTACTGCTCCATACACTCCTCAGTCTAAGGGAATTGCAGAAAGAAAAAATCGAACTTTAAAAGAAATGATGAATGCATTACTTATAAGTTCAGGTTTACCACAGAACTTGTGGGGGGAAGCTATCCTTACAACAAATCAGATACTTAACAGAGTGTCTCACTCAAAGACAAATGTAATTCCATATGACAAATGGAAAGGTAGAAAACCCAATTTGAAATATTTCAAAGTGTGGGGGTGTCTAGCCAAAGTCCAAGTTCCTATGCCTAAGAGAGTAAAAATAGGACCTAAGACTGTGGATTGTGTATTCATTGGATATGCGACAAACAGTAAGGCATGTCAATTTTTTGTTCATAAGTCCGAACATCCGGATATTCATGATAATACGGTAATGGAATCAGATAGTGCTGAATTTTTTGAACATATCTATCCGTATAAAACTAGACTTGAGTCATCTAGTGGGGGATCTAAACAACCCAGAGAAGAACCAAAAGAGAATGAACAAAATGAAGAAAGTCCAAGACGCAGTAAACGTCAAAAGACATCTACTTCATTTGGATCAGATTTTGTAACATTTCTTCTTGAAAGTGAGCCTCAAACATTCAAGAAAGCAATGTTGTCTAGTGACTCAACCTCTTGGAAGGAGGCTGTTAATAGTGAAATTGAATCAATCTTAAGCAATCATACTTGGGAGTTGATTGATCTTCCTCCAGGGAACAAACCCTTGGGTTCAAAATGGATCTTTAAAAGGAAGATGAAAGACGATAGAACTATTGACAAATATAAAGCAAGACTTGTTGTCAAAGGTTTTAGACAAAAAGAAGGTCTTGATTATTTTGACACATACTCACCAGTGACTAGGATTACATCAATTCGGATGTTAATTGCACTAGCTGCAGTATACGGTCTTGAAATTCATCAAATGGACGTAAAAATAGTCTTCTTAAATGGAGAGCTTGAAGAGGAAATATACATAGAACAGCCTGAGGGTTTTGTAGTTCCTGGTAAAGAAAAGAAAGTGTGCAAACTTACTAAGTCACTTTATGGGCTAATACAAGCACCAAAACAATGGCATGCAAAGTTTGATCAAACCATGTTGTCAAATGGATTTAAGATTAATGAATGTGATAAATGTGTTTACATTAAAGATACTCCAAATCAGGAAGTTATTTTATGCCTATATGTAGATGATATGCTTATAATGAGCAAAGACATTGCTAATATAAAAGCTACAAAGCGTATGCTTGCTAGTAAGTTTGATATGAAAGATTTAGGAGTTGCTGATGTGATATTAGGAATTAAAATTCTTAAAAATCCTAACGGTCTAGCATTGTCTTAAACTCATTATATTCAAAAGATACTTGAAAAATTCAAATTTTTGAATTTTAAAAGGTCAAAGACTCCAATTTATGTAAATCTTCATCTTGCAAAAAATAAAGGAGAAAGTCAGTCTCAATTGGACTATGCTAGCGTATTGGGAAGCTTAATGTATGTCATGAATTGTACACGACCAGACATAGCTTGCGCTACCAGTAAACTGAGTCGATACACAAGTAATCCTAATCATAATCATTGGTTGGCAATGAAGAGAGTTTTGGAATACTTAGATGACACTCAAAACTATGCTTTACATTACAACATATATTCAGCCGTTCTTGAAGGATATAGTGATGCAAATTGGATTACTGGGTCAACTGAAATAAAATCCACAAGTGGATACGTTTTTACTATTGGTGGAGGATCAATATCTTGGAAATCATCCAAACAAACATGTATAGCTCGCTCTACAATGGAGTCTGAATTCATTGCTTTAGACAAGGCAGGTGAAGAAACTGAATGGCTACGGAATTTCTTAGAAGATATTCCATTTTGGCCCAAACCAATGGCCCCTATATGCATAAATTGTGATAGTCAAGCTGCAATAGGAAGGGCTGGAAGCATTATGTATAACGGCAAGTCTCGTCATATAAGACGAAGACATAACTCTGTGAGACAACTACTCTCTAGTGGAATTATCACAATTGACTATGTGAAGTCAAAAGATAATGTGTCCTATCCACTTACAAAAGTCCTAAATAGAGAGGGAGTTGAGAAATCATCGACGGGAATGGGACTATGGTTGAGAACAAGTCATCGTGACGGTAACTCTACCTAGAAGACTGGAGATCCCAAGATCTAGGTTCAAGGAGATAAAACAAAGTCATTGATGACGTTTCAACATTGTCAAAGGAAAAAAAATAAAATAAAATTATTATTATTATTTTATGGTCCATTCTCATGATGAGACAATGTTTAGTAACCAGGATAAAGACATAAAGACTTTTTAATGGTTTCTAAGTTTGATACAGGGAATATCAAATGGTGTATCTATGGGATAACACATTTAGAAATCACCTATGTAAGTGTGAAGTGTAAGCCGCTTCAAGGAGAATCCGGTAAGGCCAGTTCTTTAAGCACTTACTATCCAAGATGTGTTCATGGCTGAAACGAACAAAACAATGAGAACTAAGAACAGTTCAAGGGTTGATTGTGTGACATATATTGTCTAGGTATACACCAAAGCTCGACGGTTCAAAGATATCAAATCTACCGATTGACCGAGTATATCCGATATATGTTCACTACGGAAAGTTTAAAGGGAAACCTACTTATTCAGATGCGATTAACCTTTACCTACAAGACACACAAGTTTTTTCATGCATATATTTTAACAATAGCCTTCCCCATTCATGTGGGGGATTGTTGGGTTTTAGCAAGTGTGAATGGGAAAAGAAAAGAGAGAATATCAAAAGTGAGGGAACTACTTTGGAGAGAATCATTTCTTTGGATTTGGATTTGGATTTGGCAAATGATGTGATTGATTGATAAATTTTTTGGTCAAAATTTATTTAATCAATTTTTGTTAAATCAAATAAATCCTGTTAATATTATCTCTTATAAATTTGCGGGTAACAGTAACATTCCAAAAAGTCGTTACTTTTCCGAAAAGTCGTTACTTTCCAAAAAGTAGTTATTTTCCTAACAGACATAATTTTTCAAAAAAAGTTGTTATTTTTTCCAAAAGACACAACTTTCTGGATAAAATGGGTCTGAACAGATTTCACTGAAGAGACATGTTCCTTGCTGAAAAATGGCTATAAAAGGAAGTCAATTTTTGATTTTTTTTAAAAGCACTGAAAATTTTTCTTTCTCTGCATTTATTTTTCTCTCAAATAAAATCAAAGTGTCGATCGAATGAGTCTGTGTGACTTGTTGCTGTTCTTAAGTTCGTTGAAGTTAAAGAACCGCTATTTCTTTAACAGGTTTAATCCGTTTTATCTTGGGAGAAATTAATTCATAACCTTGGGTACAGTGAGGGGATTAAATTTCTTAAGGACACACAGTAGTTTCTGTGGACTCGGATTAATTCTTGTATTCTATATTATTTTCTGCTTCATCTTATTTCTGTTTCTATTTCTGTTTATTAACTTTATAAATACAAGTTATTATAAGAATAACAATTTTTGAGACAGAACAAATTGAAATGACTGATGAGAAAATTAAATATTTACATACAAGTAAGAGTAAAATTTTCTCTCGATAATAATCATAAATTTCCACAATATTTTGTTACACTAGATGTTTGTGTGGCAATACATGACTACTCTTATTGGTGAAGTTATTCCTAAATTAAATGATTATCATCCTCTTTATTATCACCATAGAACTGTGAGAAATGAGTTATAAAGAATTATTATACAATTTTTTTCACAGAGATGACATTAGTAAGTATCATTGTTAAGACAACACATATAATGATTCATCAATTTTTTTAAAAAAAAATTGTGCTCTTTTCAATATATTTTCTCAAAGCCTATATCAAATATGCATAATAATGTCCCGTGTACTTTATTTTGTTTAAAAATATAATGTGTTTATTAGGTTTTATTTCACTTTTCTTTTATTTGAAATAAAAATTTATTTATTTTTAACTGTGGTTCATCTAACACCAATATAAGTATTATTTTGTGTTTTAATCAATAAAACAGAGCTAAAATTTATTTCTTATATAGGAATTTATAAACATATTATTTTCAATTTATTGACTTTTTAATAAATCACGTGAAGTGCGGTCAAGTTCATTACTTTATATATAAAAAAGGGATTGTCAAAAACACTAGGGTTTTACTTTCAAAAATATTTCAGGGGTCATGGTAAGTCCAAGCATACTACTCCCCAAACTAATTGCAAAGGATCTCGTAATGGATTTTCATTATAAAAAACGCTCGAAATTCATATCACTAAAATATTTATCAGCTAACTCATATGAAAAACTAATAATATTGCTTAATTCTTGTGAAATGATCCCTAAATGTCAAAAAATATGGTGCATCATAGTGAGGCTATATATATACATATTGTCCCCCCCCCCCCCCCCCCTCTTTCTCTCCGCCAACTCATAACGAAGGGTTTCGTAAAGCTTTTGCAATAAAGTTGTTCAAAAGTCATCTCACCCAAATATTCATAAGCTAGCACACACGAAAAATTGTGAATATCGCTTAATGTTATTGAATGAACCCTAATGCTAAAAATATGGCATGGATCATGGTATAATCATATATATATATATATATATATATATATATATTTATATATAGTTGCGATTTTAATGAGAAGCTGCGACTTAAATGAAGAGTTGCAACTTTAATGAAGAGTTACCACTTTTATGAAAAGTTACGACTCTACGAAAGGTTGTGACCTTTCCGAAGGGCTGCAACTTTTTCAACTAGTTGTAACATTTTCGATAAAGCACAATAAATATTTGTTCACACTACCCTTTGTTATCTATAAATAGAGGAATTTCCTCTCATTTTAAAATATAAAAAATTCTTCTTCTTCTTCTTCTTTTTCACAAATAAATATTTGTGTACTTTGCTCAAGTTGAGTGACTCATTGACACCATTGTTTATGTTACAGATCCTGATATGTATTTTTTTCAGTCATTAACTTATTCTTACATTATTAAGAATAAATGATAAGATGTGATAATTTTCATTGTCCTGTACATTATTAATGTTTGTTACTACATAATCTTGTATGTAAGATGATATACTGTTTTAGTTTTAATGATTGATCGATTTTAAATATTATTTATATATTCCATGATGATAAATTCTCGCACAAAGTGCGAGTAATTTTACTAGTTTTGAATAATTATAAACACATATATTCAAAAACAAAATTGATATATAAATCACTTATGAATGTCAACTTATATCAATTAATCATATATTATATAATGAATTAATAATATTAAATGTCAACTAATTTGGTACTTTGAACTCCATATACATTTAGCATTTTTTTTTTGAAAATAAAATAGAATGTGAATAATATTTATATTAGAAAAATTAATTTTTATCTTTATTTATCAGCTTACTAATCTCATAGAGTATTTATATTATTGGATTAAAATAGGAAATTCAATTAATTATTACTTGTGTTTCATAAATTTGAGATGAGATAAGAATATATATTGGTGCTTAATTGTATGAGAAGTTAAAATATAATATAATAAAAAATTAAATTAGATTAACATTTAAAAAAGTTAAATAAAAATTTTCCCTTTCCTATCAATCTTTTGTCAACCTTACAAATTTATTTGAATACTTTTATGAAAAAAATTACTTAAAATTTTCTAATAATTTACTTAGAAATTTTAAAAATTACCAAGTAATAATCGCACATAGAGATTTGTTTACTGAATTTTGTATGGTATATATAAAGTTATTAGATTTTTTAAATTTTTTTATAATCTTCATAAATTTTCATATAATTTGTATATTTTTTTTTGTAGAGACATAAGTTTGATGAATTAAATACGTCTATTATTTTTTAAAATTACGATTTATTGACATGACGTATCAACTAGAATAGAAGAAGACTTTTGAGGTATTTAATATTGTTTTTTAGATAAAAAATTATAATAATATTCACTTTCTATTTTTTCATAAAAAATTGTAAGCATTAATTTCAAAATACACAATTAATATTATTATAATAGTTAATTGACATTCAGTATTATTAATTCATTATACAATTTATGATTAATTGATGTAAGTTAGCATTCATGAGTGATTTGTATATCAATATTCTTTTTGAATGTATGTTTTTATAAACATTCAAAATTGTTGATATTATAGTACTTTTTAAAAACCTATTCGACATAACATAAAAAAATAAAAAACTTTAATTATGATAAAAGATTCTCAAGAATGAAAATTTATTCTTAATAAACTAATATATCTTTTTAAGAAAATATTATGATCATTATTTTAGTTTAATGAGTTTAATGAATTAAATTAGTTTATTATTAAGAAAAGACTTTAATGATATGTCATGCCAACTAGGAGAGAGAGTGGGCTTTTGGATTGTTAAGTATATTTGGAGAAAAATATTGATAGTTGAGTGATATTTTGATCCTAAATGAAATATAAATGACAAATCAAGGCAATTTCCAAAATTTGAATGACCATTTAGAGAATCGACTCAAGAATATAATTTAATGAAAATGACGGTTTAAAAAAATTAAACAATATTTCATATTCAAAAGAACTAATAAAAATCATTCATAATTTAAAATATAAGGATAAATATCAATAATTGCATAAAGTTGGAGAAAATATGTTTTGAACTATTTAAAAAATGAAAATTTAAAGAATTAACTTTAAAAGTGTCAATCCAAAATACAATGTCAACAACAATCAATTGATTTAAATAAAGGACGATCCACAAATTTCAAGAAAATTAATATTTGGTATCACATAAACTAATCTAGATTTTTTCAAATTAAAGAGAAAATCGATTTAAAGATATTTGGTAATTCTTTTCACGTGCACCCAATGCGGCTCACTAGTGTTATACATATTTTTCCTCCAACTCATTACACAATGTTTGTAAAGATTTTTTTAAAAAAATCTCGTGAAAGCAATATCACCAAAATATTCATGTTTAAAAGACACAAAAAAATTAAAAAATTCGCCTAATTCGATATACAATCAATGACTTACATCAGTATGGAACGTCTCAGGAGTTTTACCACCCACCTGTCCAAGCGAAATATTACCTTTCTATATATATATATATATATATATATATATATATATATATATATATATATATATATATATATATATATATATGTAACAGAGAGAGTTGTTAGGATGGTAAGTACCTCTCATTTTCAGTTTAAAGGTTACGAATTCGAGTCACCAAGAAAGCAAAAGGGATGGAAACTCCTACGGAGGATAGTATTTCTAAAAATCACCTCTATATTTTTTAAAAAGAACATTTGATTTAACAACCGGTCCACATAGCTTCTTTTTTTAGTATTTTTTTTAAATTTTGTTAGGTTAAACATAAAAATATTATATCAAACTAATATGGATTATTACATCCCGACGTGGCCAAACAGTTTGATAAGGTTATTTGGACTTATTAATGAACGTTCACAAAAATAAAATGTTTTCTTAATTTATGTGGATAGTATTGCATTTTATTTTTGAAAGGTTCCACGCATGTTTTCTAATCATTAACACGTAATATTAAATATGATTTGCTTAGCAATAATTAATGCGTTTTTTAATCATTAACATGTAATATTAAAAATGATTTTTTTTAGCAATAATTAATTAATTATATGTATGTGTACCCATGCAAAATTCTAACCCAAAAGCCACACTTGCTCAATGGCAATTATTCCAAGCCCTTTTGTGATTTAATATTAAGTGAATTAAAATAATAAAGATAATGCATGATCCATGGATGCCTTTGGCTTAAGTTAACAAAATTTCTTAACATTTCACTTAGGTGAATGTCATACGACATGTCACCTCACCCTAGCAATATGTTAGTACCTTTTATGTTAGTTAAATATATTTATGAAAATCACCTAAACTTTCTTATCTCTTGGTTTGATAACCAATCCACATTATTTCCAAAGGATTGATGTTGAAGGGTTAACTAAACAACAAACTTTTCAAATCATTGATTTTCGTTTTTAGTGTAAAAAAAGAGAGACCAAAGTTTTCTTAAAAAGACATTTGGAGTGTGTTTGTTTAGAGCCATACATATGTATCCCCTCATCCATTTTTTTTTATTTTTGAAGACAAAATTTAAGAAAAAAAGAAATAATTTAAAATAAGTTATAGATATTAATACGAGTTATAAATTATTTTATTAAGGATTAAAATGAGAAGTAATTTAAAATCAAAACCTTTTTTTCTAAATAAATATATATAACCGTTTAAAGATTGGTAAAAAGAAAAATATGACATATAAATTGAGATTAAAAAATATGATAATATCAGCTAAACACTAGTTGAACTAAACCAAATTAATTTTTCAAAATTAGTAGAAGCGAGCCTTAATCTAGGTGTGTCTAGATGCATGTACCCAAGTGAATTCATTATTATTTTAGATATACAGTATCTGACTCTCTCGCTTGCCTCTCTCCTCGCTCCCTCCTCTCTCTCCCTTTTTACCAGTAGTTCTTAATGTGTTTATAATGTATATTATTGGATCTAGATATATGTATCTAGAGTGATTCGCACACAAATTCTCTCGCTCGCTCGCTTCTTTCTTATTTCAATTACCTCTCTCACTATGATTCTGTGTCTCGAAATGTATTTAATCGTTAAAATGTATGTATCTAAATGTATCTGAATTGAAATATTATATAAAATTATTAATTAGTGAGATAATATGCGTATAATCAAACTATAGAGAGAATAATAAAATAAATATGGAAGGACTGTTTGTATAATCAAACAACTTTTTGCACAAAGCAATCCAAATCATTGAGTTTCAAAGAGAATGAAAGAAAAACGTTTTTTTTGAATAAAGAACATTTGAAGTGGGGCTAAAGAAAATGAATAATGTGTGTTTAATTAGAGTCATACACATGTATGGTAGTAAAAAAGAGGGACATAAGCCTAACATCTTGTGAAATAGATGGAGCATCGATGAACATGCTCATCCCTTTCCAACATGAAGTATAAAAAACAAAAATTAATTATTTTAAAATTTTAAATTTTAAAATGTCGTAGATTATTTTAAAAATTTTAAAATATGTCGTAGATATTTAAGTAAGTGACAAATGATTTTATTAAGATTAAAATAAGAAATAATTTAAAGTTGAAATTATTTCTAATTAATAATAAGGATGTACATATAACTATATTAAGATTGACTAAAAAGAAAAATATGATACGTATTTGATAAAAAAAATATAACAATGCAAGTTGAACTCACGTTGAATCAACCAAAGTATATTTTCTAAATTATTGGAACTGAATTATAGTGTAGGGGTTTCACTGAGATGGTCCGACCCGTTATATTATGTAATTATGTGTTTTATCGATGGTTGGAAATAACTTGATATTTGATTACCACTATTTGATGAACTTGATCTTGTGTGTTGCTGATACTGGGAGTGCCTTTTTGTGAAAGTTGTGATTGTCAAATATTGAGTTTGTAGTTGAAGATGTGTAATTTGTTAAAACTATTTTGATGAGCTGGGTGATATGCAAACTATGAACTGTTAGATTGTGTTGGTTTTTATGTAGGTTGTAGTTGTGAAGGTTCGGTTGGTATGTAAGGAGTACCCGTATGTTATCCCCTTAGCTTGTGTTAAGAAGTATATTTGCCGGGTACCGTGTGGTTTGGGCTTGTGTTAAGAAGTATATTTGCTGGGTACCGAGTGGTTTGGTACTCAGCCCTTGCTACTACAATTTTTATTTGTAGGTTACTAGTACGGACCTTTATGATATTTCTCTTCTCCTCGTCTGAGGCTTCTTGTGGAGAATTGTGAGGTAGCTACTTGTCATGTTGAGATTACAAAACAGAAGAACAGAGTACATCTATAAATTGTGAATCTCCATTGATGGAGCTTAAGGAAGAACTAAGAGAAGAAAAACTCTTCTGATCTGATTTGATAAGATGCTGAAAATGTGTGTTTGATTACAATGAACAAGGAGCTATATATACAATTGATAAAAACTAATTCTAACATATTAACAATATACAACACTAACTAATTTGTAACTAACTAATTGAAAATCTAATCTGTAACTAACTAATTGAAAATCCTAACTAACTAGTTGCTGACGTGTATAAATATCAATACCCTCCCCCCCCTCAAGTTGGAGGTGCGACGAGAAGATCCAACTTGCTTAAGATTGCAGCATGTTTCACTCCGGTGAGTGCTTTGGTAATAATATCAGCAAGTTGTTCCCCAGTTCCAATATGATGTAATGAAATTAACCCTTCTTGAAGCTTAGCTCATACGAAATGGCAGTCAACTTCCATATGTTTCGTTCTATCGTGGAATAAAGGATTCTTGGCAATTTGTAAAGCTGACTGGCTATCACACTAAACATGAAAAGGACTAGCACATGGTACAGTTAGTTCTTCAAATAATCGACTTAACCATACCAATTCTCCGACTACCTTTCTAATAGATCTATACTCAGCTTCAGCTGAAGAAAGAGAAATAGTTTCTTGTTTCTTCGACTTCCAGCTTATAGGACTTGATCCCAATAACACAATGTAGCCAATAACAAATTTTCTTGAATCGGGACAGGATGCCAGTCTAAATCACAAAAGGCTTGGACCTGGTAATCATTAGTAGAGGACATGAGTAAGCCTAACGTTGGATCCTTTTTAAGGTATCTAAGCAAATGATATGCAGCCTGCAAATGAGGTTCTCTAGGATCCTGCATAAACTGACTCAGGTGTTGTACTCCATATGCAATGTCTAATCTGGTGTTGGTGAGAAAATTTAATTTTCCAATTAACTTTTTGTATTAACTAGGATCTTCCAGAGGTTTCCCTTCATTGGCTTTAAGCTTGATTGAAGAGTCAAGAGGAGAAGCAAGACTAGAGTATTCTGTGCAGTGATACTCTTTGAGAAGATCAAGTACAAACTTCCTCTGTGATATAAGCATTCCAATTTCTGTATATAGTATCTCCAAACCCAAAAAATAGTGTAGCTTTCCCAGATCTTTGACTTTGAATTAGTTATGAAGATACCTTTAATTGATCAATATCTTCAACATCATTTCCAGTATGTAGAATATCATCAACATAAACAGCTATAAACACAGTGGAAATACCTTGTTTTCTATAGAACAAAGAATATCATTCAAGGAATTACTGTAGCCTCTGGATTTCAAAGCATCAGACAACTTAGCATATCATTGTCTGCTTGCCTGTTTAAACCATGTAGTGACTTGTTAAGTTTACAGACCATGCCTTTAGTGGTAACATCCAATCCCTGTGGAATGTCCATGTATACTTCTTCATGCAACTCTCCATGAAGGAAAACATTATTAACATCCAACTGATATATATTCCAGTGCTTCTTTACAGCAGTGGCTATCAAAGCTCTCACAGTTGTCATTTTGATGACTGGAGAAAAAGTTTATGTATAATCTATCCCATAGTGCTGAGTGTAACCTTTCACAGATGTCTTGCCTTGTACCTCTCTATACTCCCGTCAGCTTTATGCTTTACCTTATAAACCCATCTACATCCAATGGTCTTTTTACCAGCAGGAAGGGGCATAAGTTCCCAAGTGTCATTATCATGCAGGGTAGTCAATTCTTGTGTCATTTCATCTTGCCAAGCAGGATTCATTGCAGCCTCATTAAATGATGATGGTTCACAATCATGTGACACACTCAATATTAGTGACTGACTATCAGGATACAAGGATGTAGAAGCTATGTGATGGTGGTGAGAAAATGAGGCATGTAAAGAGGTCATGTAGTCTTTGAGATAAACTGGAGGTTTATGAGATCTAGTAGATTTTCTGATGGGAGGACAATTTTCTGAGGATGTAAGCTTTGGTGTAGGAGACGAAGTTAAAGTGGGATCACATTGTTCAGATTCTGAAGAAGTAGGACCAACATCATCATTATCAAGGAAAACATTATCAAATGTAGAACTTGAAGAAGGATTTTTAACAGAAAAATTAGAGATATTGGAAAAAGGAAATACTGATTCATGAAACACATCTCTAGAAATATGTATTTTCTTGCTGCTCAAACTAAACACCTTATAGCCTTTAATACCAAAAGGGTATCCTAAGAACACATGGGGTGTAGCTCTTGGTTCAAACTTTGTTCTGTGATGTTTGGGTGTAGTAGGAAAACAAAGACAGCCAAAACTTCTCATGTGAGAATATTGAGGTTCTTGATTATACAATATAGTAAAAGGACATTTGTTGTGAAGGAGAGCAGAAGGAAGTCTATTTTTTATATATGTGGCTGTAAGAATACATTCCCCCCAATACTTGGTAGGTAATTTGGAATGAAAAAGAAGAGCTCTAGCTGTTTCTAGTAGATACTTATGTTTCCTTTCCACCACACCATTTTGTTGTGGTGTATAAGGACAAGATTTTTGGTGTAATTTTCCTCTGGATTGAAAGTAAAGAATAGATTCTTGATTTACAAACTCAAGACCATTATCTGATCTTATGAATTGAACATTGGTTTTAAACTGATTTTCTACCATGTTGACAAATGATTTTATGATATGTAAAGCATTACCCTTGCATCTCAATAAATGTGTCCATGTAGTTTTACTAAAGTCGTCAACTAAGGTAATGAAATATTTAAAATTGTCATGAGTAGGTATATGGTAAGGAACCCATAAGTCAACATGAAGAAGTTCAAATATCTTTGATGTAGTATGAGTTTTAGGTGGAAAAGAAAGTCTGGTTTGTCTGGCCATAGGACATATATTGCAAGTAAAAGGTTGTTAGGATGAAAAAACTACAGGAATGGATGTAATCCCTTTCATCTTTACAAAAGACACATGCCCAAGTCTATAGTGCCACAACAAATCATTACAAGATTCATGATGTAAAAAAGGCATAGAATCAGAAAGGGCATCATTTGTATTACTAGGAATAGTGTTCATTACAGAAGATTTATCATACTGAGAATTGAATAAAGGATTGCAAGAGTGAGAAATGGAACTACAAGAATGAGAGAAACATTGACATTGAGAACCTATCTTATTGTTGTGAGAAAAACATGGTATTGAAGATGCCTTGGTCTCCTGCAATGTTCACAAAAAGGTCTAGGCCTATTATTTGTAGGATAGTTGCTCGATGAATAATTTGTTCTGAATACTCTTCCTCCTGTCGAATTTGATGAACTAGAATTGGTAGAATTTACCCTTCCACCTGATGGATTTGATGAACCAACATGTATAGAAGAATTCAATGAACTTCCTTCAGCAAACATCTGACTGTGTGTCTTAAACTCCCTTTGTTTTTCTTCTTGTACAAGTAGTGCAAAAGCTTGGGCCATGGATGGTAATGGATTCATCATCAGAATACTGCCTCTAATAACAGTATAAACTTCATTAAGACCCATTAGAAATTGAATTAACCTTCGATCTTGTTCAGCCTTATGCATAGTCTCTTTTCCCCCCACAGCTACAAGTACAACTGCACTGGTTCTTGATACTCAAATTACTCAATTCTTCCCAGAGATTTTTCATCCCAGTGTAATACACAGTAACATCAAGAACACCCTGACTCAAATCATTAATGTCTTTTTGGATTTGAAATAATTTAGCACCATTCGTTTGATTATATCGATCTTCTAACTCTTTCCACAATTCTACTGCATCAGAAACGTACTCTACACTGTCTCCAATATCTTTGCTAAGAGAATTAAGAATCCAAGATATGACCATGTTGTCACATCTCTCCTATTGGCGATATTGAGGCGATGTTGAACAAGGGCGTTTAAGTTCTCCAGTAATGAATCCTAATTTGTTTTTAACAGATAATGACCTCATTACACTTCTTCGCCATGATCGATAACCAACTCCTTCAAAAATGACTGGAACTAAGATCAAACTTGGATTATCAGATGTATGTATGTAGAGAGGATTATTAACATCGATTATGTACCCTCCTGTTCCTGGTGTGGTGGAACTTTGACCTATAATTTCGACCATGATGAATTCGATCCACTGAAAAGATCGATAAAATGATGAATTCGATTCTCAGAAATGATAACAGAAAACTGAAGAGATCGATAAGAAAGGGGAAGCAATGAACTGGAACTTGATGACGAGAAGAACAGTGATCTAAACCTGCTCTGATACCATGTTGAGATTACAAAATAGAAAAATAGAGTACATCTATAAATTGTGAATCTCCATTGATGGAGCTTAAGGAAGAACTAAGAGAAGAAAAACTCTTCTGATCTGATTTGATAAAATGCTGAAAATGTGTTTTTGATTACAATGAACAAGTAGCTATATATACAATTGATAAAAACTAATTCTAAAAGATTAACAATATACAACACTAACTAATCTGTAACTAACTAATTGAAAATCTAATCTGTAACTAACTAATTGAAAATCCTAACTAACTAGTTGCTGACATGTATAAATATCAATATGTCATCTCAACAGACTTCTTACTCCTATTTACGATCTTGTTCAATTCAAGAAACAATGTCATTTGAGACTTCTTTTTTTCTTTGAATCAATTGTAATACTTTAGAGGCGTTTACACGTGACAACCAGATTTTGAGGGTATTTTTGAGTAAATTATGAAATTTTCGCATTTTATTGCAATGATCAAGTTTTAGGCTGACTTGTCTTGGTGGAATAAGACGAGTGTCATCACGTTCGTTTTTGGATCGTGACAACATCATACCAATTTTTCAATTATTTTACTTTGTTTTATTAGATTTTTTTAAATCGCCTTATCATCTCAATTTCTCTTTGTTAGTTATATCGATACAATTTGATTAAATTTATATATATATATATATATATATATTCATGTTAGAGTCGACAACTCTTGTAAAAATTCACTTGTACTTTCTTATCTTTTGGCTTTAACAACCAACTCCATAACTTTAACCAATGTTAGGGTTCAACTTTTCCATCACCACATTTTTATGTTTCATAACAATTTTTCTTGACTCTATATAAATCTTAGTAATTATATTTTAAATGGTTACAGTTGACTCCATATGGTTCACACTATGCCAATTTCAATAACATATCAAGAAACAAAGTTAGTAGTGCCAACAACAATAACACCTCATCAGAAAAAATATCTTTCGGAAATTGATGATCAAGGGAGTACACGTTTTCATAGTCACATATCAATATTTAACAAATATAATTCCTCAATGAAAGGTAAAGATCCAGCAAAATTTATAAAATATGGTTTATCTAAAACACTTGTATTTTATTATCCATTAGCTGTTAGACTCATTGAAGGGCCTAATAAGAAGTTTATGGTAAATTGCAATGTTGAAGGAATCTTGTTTATTGAAGTTGATGCTAATGTGTAGCTTGAAAAATAAGGTGAATCTATTAAACCACCATATTCGTATTTGGATTTACTACTTCATAATGTTCCTGGTTCTGATGGAATTATTGGTTGTCCTCTTCTGTTAGTTTAGGTAAACAATCAACTTGAATATCTACTATTTTTTTTTAAACTTCTATTATAGCGGGGATTATGTTTCATACTGTTTGTCTTAGATTTCTTATCATAAGTAGATTTTTCTTTATATTTGGCTAATCTTTTTCTCGTAAGAAAAGGTTTATGACTCTTTAAAGAGAAATAGGGAAAATACCCAAGTACCCCCTCAACCTATGCCCGAAATCCCAGAGACACACTTATACTATACTAAGGTTCTATTACCCCCCTGAACTTATTTTATATGTAATTTTCTACCCCTTTTTAGCCTACGTGGCACTAGTTCGAAAAAAAAGTCAACCATCGTTGGGCCCACAAGATAGTGCCACGTAAGCTAAAAAGGGGTAAAAAATTATTTATAAAATAAGTTCAGGGGGGTAATAGGACCTTAGTATAGTATAAGTGTGTCTCTGAGATTACGGGCATAGGTTGAGGGGATACTTGGACATTATCCCAAGAGAAGTAATCTTCTAACTTAATCAACATTCTCAATGTAGTCCTAGGATTTTGAATATCTATTATCTTTTTTTCTTTCGAAACTTCTGTTATAGTGGGTATTAGTTGCTCTGATTTTTTTTTTACTATAAATAGATTTTCCTTTTTTTCTAAAAGGATAACATAAAATCATCATATTTCACTAATCCTTTTCTTGTAGGACTCTATTAATAGAAACACTTCTAACTTAACCAGCATTCACAATATAGTCCTAGTATAGGGTTTTGAGAGTTTTGGTTATGAAGGAGAATTTATGAACCTCCTTGTATTCAGAGTGAATTGGTTGAGACTCTCATATTTATAGTGTATTGATCATCTCATTTATTGGACATAGGTCGATTGATTGAAACACCTTGAATTTTTTTATGTCTTTTGATATATTTCTTACTTGTATCTTCTTACTTATGGTCTTTCAAGATTTGCTTTGCTATCTTCTGTATAATACTTAAAAGAAATCGATATAATTGACATGCATTCCCTTTATGCATAGGTGACTCGTTTTAGTTGTGGTGGATTTGCTATTGGATTAAGAGTTAATCAAACAATAATGGATGCTTATGGCTTCAAAATGTTTCTAAATGCTTATGGCTTCAAAATGTTTCTAAATGCATTAAGTGAATTAATTCAAGGAGCTTCAAACACCATCTATATTACAATTTACATGTATGGCAAAGACATCTCTTAAGTAAAACATCAATATCACCAAGTATTACATGTACTCATCATGGGTTTGATGAGAAAATTCAATCAAAAATTGGATGGGAATCTATGGAAGATGAATTGATACAACAATCATTTTTCTTTGGAAATAAGGAGATTGAAGTTATTAAAAAACAAGTTTCTTCATATTGTGGAAGTACAAAATTCGAGTTGTTAGTGGCATTTATATGGAAATGTCGTATAGTTGTTCTCGATTTGCAGAAGAAATTGTTCGTTTGACGTTCTTTGGTGGTATACGTGGTTACAAAAATATAAATTACCATTTGAAGATTATGGTATCACATTTATTTCACCAGCTATGATATCGAAAGCATGATTATTATGTTCAAATTCATTGACATATGCAGTTGAATAGGTGAAGAAACTTAAATATGATATGAATGAAGAGTACATTAAATCATTGACAAATTTAATGGTGATTAAAGAAAGACCTAAGTTATCAAAATCATGGAATTTTATTGTGTCATAAAATAGATTTGTTGGATTTGATGAAATTGATTTTGTATGGGAAAACCAATATTTGGAGGGGTTTCAGAAGCTATATTTTGCAAAGATCATAAAAGATGAGTTATTGTGTTTTACCATCCATTAGCTTGTGTGCCTATTAAAAATGAAAAGAGAGAAAAAGGAATTTCGATAGCTATAAATCTGCCTCCATTGGCCACGAAAAGATTTCAAGAAGTTGTCTATGAAATGACTTTAGAAAATATGAAAGGAGTCAACATAATTTAAAGGATGTAAAAGTGAATAAATTAAAATTATGGAGTTTGTAATATTTCATCATTTTTTTGTTAAAAAGTACTTGTAATGATGTGTGATATTTAGAAATCTAAGGCCCGTTTGGCCATGCAATATGGAATCATGATATGCTATTATGATATGGAATCATGAGATGAAATTAAAGTTTTGCTTGAAATGCGATACGAAATTTTGGTGTTGTATATTTTCTCATAAACATAAAAATTTCATAAGTTGTAAAATTATTAAAATAACCCCAATTATTTATTTAATCTTATCAAATGAACAAAAAATTATAAAATCGTATAGTAAATTATTACAAAGTTATTTATTCTCCACTTCAGTAATTGTTTTATCAATATATTTGAGTAAAAATGGAACACCTTTCACAAGCTCTTTCAGATATTATTACTTAATAATCGTGAAGTGTGAGTTAAATTTACTGTAGATAGGTGAGAATAATAAATTTTATGTCAGTGAGAATAATAAATTTAAAAAAGTAAGGGAACCAAAAAGTAATGATGTGATTATAAATTTTATTTACATGTGAAATAAATTGTTAGTAGATATAAACGTGGGGTTGTTTTAACAAAATATAAATTTGTGGATCAATTTTTGTATTAAAATAACTCAAATCATGAGATATTCCCATATGATACCATAACATGGTTTTTGGAGGATATGAAATCACATCTCATGATATGGAATCATTAGATGAATCAGCGTAGAATCGTATGTCCAAACATTAATTCCTTCTCACGATATCATATCGTGATATGGTATCACATGGCCGAACGCCTACTAAGTATATGTTTTATGTTTGATTGTAAAGTAAATTTATTTTTTTTAAAAAAGAAAGACTTTAAATATGTTGTTTATTTATGTTATCAATTCAAAGTTTGATTTATTTATGCAATTTTCATTTGAGAAAAGTTTATTTATGTCTTTTCAAAGTTCGATACCATTAGGGGTGTCAAAAATGAACCCAAACATAGGTAACCCGTCCAATTCGTCCAGAATTTTAAAGGTTGAGCTCAAGATAATTTGAATTGGATTCAATCTCAACACACTCAAGCCTAACCAATTTGAAGAGAATTTTCAATTGAGACGAATTCAATCTCAAATTTCAATCCGTTTTAAAACTTTTTATTGAGATATGTTCTTATATTGAAGGTATGAATTATTATTTATTTAACATCTTTTAGGATTTATCTATCCAGTTGTTACTTTTTAACAAAAAAATTTTGAGCAGAAATTCAAATTGAGATTCATCGGGTCAAATTGAGCGGGTCAAGACCCAACCCGTTTTTAGCCCATTTGAGCCCAGAGTAAACTTGGGCGATTCAAGACCCAACCCGATCTCTATTCAACCTATTGTAATATTTTCAATTTCAATCCAACCAGCCCATTTGACACCTCTACATGGCATATTTAAGTTTTTTCTCTTTAAATAATAATTTAATTAATTATGTGGCCAAATTATCATTGGTCATGTGTAAAAACTGATTTTGCAAAATCGAAAGTACTATTTTTAGCTAACAAATAATGACATGAGTGAACCTTTTTTCAAGCAAAAATAGACATAAACAATTCGTACTTTAAGCAAATGACATGATGAGTCAAATAACTATTAATTAAATAATCTTATGTGATACACCAAATTTTTTTTTTAGATAAAAGACATATAGTATGAATTTAATTGAGCAAAGATCATTGTAAGAAAGATACACAAGTAGGCGACCACGTCATATTAGACAGGGACAAATCTATGTGGACAGATTGGGGTACCACGACACCTAGTGATCTCGAAAAAAATATAGTTATATATATGTACACATGTGTAATAATCGAATATATATTAATTTTGTCACCAAGTAAGTAACTTTACTGGTGAACAGTTCAAATGGCGAAGGAGGAGGTTTGCCACCTAGCCAATGTGGGTTTGAACCTCACCAACAATCACTATTATTTTGCTTTTTCTCTTTTTCTTTTCGTTTCTTTTTATCCATTCATTCTTATTTAGTTATTACTATTTTTTATTAATTCAAATGACCCCTTTTTTTCTTTTCTTTTTTTTCTCCATTCATTCTTATTTATTTACTATTCTTTAATTATTAATTCAAATTGACCCCTTTTCATAATTAGTTTTTAGCTTTTCTTTTACTTTCTCTTGCACTAATTATTAATCTCTTCATATGAGTATAACATATTTATTTTTTATCAATTAGCAAGTACTGATTTATGAGCGTCAAATAAATATTATTAAGAATATATTATATAGTAGTTTTTTTTTAAAAAAAAAACATAAGTTTTTAAAATATTTTTTTTGATTTAAATGTTCTTTCAATCTTCACCGACGTTTTTGCTAAGTAAGATGACTAAGCTGAAACTACAATTTTTATTGTATATATCTCCAACAACACGTAAAGTCAATGGAAGAAGAATATATTATGTTAATACTATTAGACAGATTATACAAGCTCAAATTTTAATGTGAAAAATCTTTTTTCCATTAAAGTTTTAGCGAATAAGACATCTAATTCCAAAAAGGAAATGAAAATTGAATTGTTTAGTTATCTCTAATCACATAGTATCTAAAAGAAAATATTACTACATGCATATTTGATCGATTTATTTATAAAAATAAAATAAAATAAAAATTAATAACCTAAATTGTAACCCAAAATTAAAGCAACCCCTCCTTTTATCTTATTTGAATATTGTGACACCCCAAACCTTTCAAATTCTAGATCCGCCTCTGATATTAGACATTTAAAGGATCAATGTATAGTATGAAATTAACATTTACTCTCTTTTCGTATCAATTTATTTATCCTTTTTTTAGTTCGCCTAAAAAAGAATGTCATTTTCTTTTTTATTAATTTTAATTTAAACTTTTCATATATAAGACTGTAAAATTAAAGAATTTTTAGACGCATACCTACTACATAACTTTTAACTTCAAGTCACAAAATTTAAAAGAACTTTTTTTATTTTTTTAAGTTCCGTGTTGAGATAAAAATCACATTAAATAATAAATTAAAACAAAAAAAGTACCTTTAACATGCCAGTTGTTGTGACTACTAGTATGCGTTTACAAAATCGAATCGAAAATTGAATCAAACCAAACCGTAAATCGAATCAAATCGAACAAAAACTCGACTAGTGATTTGGTTTGATTTGGAAAATTACTGACTACAGTAAGATAATCACATACGAGTTAGTAATTACCCTATTTTCTATGTGATGCGACTTCAACCTAGTTGAGTTCGATATTTGACAACGAATAGTTTGAGCGTTTTACGCTTTCTTTTTATCATTTTTTCTGTTTATTGCTTCTTTCTAGAAAAGTGCCTCAATTTTTCCTATTTTTGCTTCTTTTTCCTTTCTTTTTTTTAAAAAAAGAAAAGAAATCCTCCTCCTTTTTACCTTTTTCTTGTATTTGATATCTTATTGTTATTTTTACCTTATTTCTGTCACGACTCACATTACTGAATAGTACGGACAACTATTCTAATATAACTAGATAGGTGAATCCTTATCACCTTTACTATAGTGATTTCCAGATTATCCTATAACATTAGCCAAATACAATTCCAAATAAGTCAATTCACATTAATTATTCCAGAAAATGCAAGACAAACACATCTATGTTATTCTAATTACATTATGCTAAATGTTTTACTTTTAAAATATATAATTTGGTAAAAATAGTGAAAAAATGTTTTGTTAGAACCAATTAATCTTATTATTTAAGATAAATTAATTTTTGCAAATTACGGAGTCGCCACTTGATTTTTGATAAAATCAAGAAAAAATTTAAATTAATTTTCAAAAGATTTAAAACAGATAAAAATCAATAGAAAAAGGTTCGAAGTTCAAATGTACATTCCGAGAAGGTGTTAGGCCCACGGAATGTCCGCTAACTCGCGGTTGCCCGACGATTTGACTAAAATGACCCTCTAAATAATTATAAAATTATAACTAAGTAAAGTTTACTTGCTTGTTCTTATTTTCTTATCTGTAAGGGGAAATAACTAGGGGGATCATTTTAAGGGAAGAGAATCAAATAAAAGCTAAGTAAATATACAATAACTATTTACCCTTTTCGGATATATATATATATATATATATATATATATATAAAATAACGAAATGACCATCTTTGAGGATTAATTAAATTAAAACCCAAACAAAATAATGTTAGTCAACATAATCACAAATGAATAAGGATGGAAAGAGGAAAATGTCAATTTTGGGCTTTTGACCCCCAATTCTCGTCAATGGGCCTGCTGAAATTTTAAAGTTTTGGGGCCTATTCCCCTCATCATTTTTCACCTTTGGGCCCTGGCCCTTTTCCACAAAATTCTGCATGGGAGACAGATGGGCCTTGGCCCATCTTTCCTGAAAAGAAAATTTGGGGTATACATTTGAAGTATACTGCTGTATATGATGTATATCCGATCCGTTTTGGACTTTTGAAACCTGTATTTTATTTAAATTACCCATTCTCGCGCTTCCACCTGTATTTTCCGGATTACTTCGCGTATTTTGTACCTGTATTGTTTTTATACTGTTTTTACTACTGTATCGCTGTATAAATTGTGTATACCAATGTATACGGGCTACATTCCGTGCATGTATTTATTCATTGTTACTGAATTTTACTTCAATTCGGAATTCCTGTACGTTAAACCTGCGTTCTCACGTTTTACACTCATCTGTGTACCAGTGTATACAGGTTGTATATCGACCTGTTCTTCAACTTTCGAAAGCTAAAAAATAATTTCCAATAGTATATCTTCACTGTTATCAACCTATATTTCGAATTTGGTCCCCTGTGTGTATTTTTACCTGTATATTGGTGTATAAAATATGCATACAGCTGGTATACACCTTATACTATATTCAAAAATAACTCCACCAAAGAACCTCCTGAAGCTAATTCATCGCTAAAAGACAAGAAACTTATATATATATGTGTGTGTGTGTGTGTGTGTGTGTGTGTGTGTGTGTATGTATGTATAATTTTTGAAAAAAGCACAACAACATCCAGCCGAAATCACAGTCACGACTAAACCCGGCAAATGTGTCATCAAACGGTAGCGACCAACTAAGCTGTAAAACATCATACTCAAGGTTCAAGTCAGAACAAAATGTAATTTGAATGTTTAAAATTTTGGACATCAACTTACTACAGTTTTAATCTTCCTATTTAGATAAGACGCTATAAAACCAAAATTCAACCTTTCCAGGCAACTACCAATATCAAACTTACAAACTAACACATAAGAGGGAAAAAATCATTGAAATAAAGACATATAAATACTAAAATGACAACCACCAATTCATGAAAAAGCAAAATGGAGCAGGCCGTTAGTTCATTTAAACTCGAAAATGCAACGCGGACTTAGGCTAAGACGTTAAGAAAACTATGTATCAATGGACTATACTTAAAAAAAATCACATGAGCAACATAATAAACAAGATAAATAATGCATGCCTCTTTTTGCTGAAAAAAAGTTTAGACAAGAGAAGAGTATGATGGGATAAGGCAGCCATATATTCAACCCTTACGATTTAAACTATTCGAAATATGTAAAGAACAAATCGTATACCAGAGTACGAAGGCCGAAATCACCTATAGGAGGTGATTTCAAACTTCATAACTGAATTTTCAACTTTCCAACCCACCAAACGAGACAGACAGTAAAGAGCAGAGAAGTCACTGCCGAAAAACAACATACCTTCTAAACAATAACAATCGAATCATAAACGAGTTAAAACATCGATTTGCAGCCAATGACAAGTCAAAATGATCTCAGACAGTTTATAAACAAATTCACACAGTCATATTAAGCAACAACACGTTGACAATGAAATGTACTTGAAGACGATGTGAAAGTCACCTTTTAGGGTGCGGCGAACGGAAACGACGAGCGAGGCAGCAAACTTCCACCACTGAACACACTCCAAACATCTCAAAAATGAACCAGTGGAAAGAGGAAGCAGAATCGGGACTTTCTATCTTTTTGAAGTCACTTTCTTAAGCATTCACACGTAAATGTATATGATTAACGATTCCTGACTTCCCTTAGCTTCGTAACTCTCTCTTTCGCAGGTGTGCTGTCTCTTAGGTAAAGAAAGACTCCGAAAAAAAATCCAAATCCCCAAAAATCTAACCCCTAAAATCATCGGAGTAAAGGGTATTTATAAGGGAATTACTAGGGTTTTCGGGTTAGGAGGGTGGGGGGAAATCGATAGAAGGCAAGGGCAAATTCGTTATTCCACCCCCCATTTTGAATTGGAAACCTCCTAAAGGATAAGGCTAAAGTTGTCACTGGTACGACCTTCGTACAACTTCACAATGGGAAAAGGATGAGAGTCGTCCAATCTTGAGCCAAGGACGGGTAACCGCAGAGATTGAGACACGTTGGGTGACAAATTACGATTCTCAAACTTTCTTCGTACGATCAGATAAGAAGAGTGAGGGAGAGGGATTTTGCAGAGGAAGACGACAAAAGACGCAGGCGTTCATCACTGCTTCGTCCTCGACTCTCCCTTGCGTGCTCTCACGTGGGGCTCGTTTGAGGGGTCGTTTTCTTGGAATTTCACGTTGGAGAGGCTGTTGAAGCGCTGGAGACGCGTGAAGAGTAAGGGTGGCAGCGGAACCGGTATTTACTGGTTACCCGTCCGGTCCGTCCCGGTCCGGTTCGGTACCGGTTAGTACCGATATGGATCGGTTCTTTCCGATTCCGGGACAGGTACTGGGACGAAAATCGGTATTTACTGGTATTTCCCAGTTCTGGAAATTACCGGTCTGGTCCGGTCCGGTTAATTTTTATTTTTTAAAATATATCCATTAATAGCCGTTGGGTAACGGCTAATGGGCCCCCCGAATGGCTATTTGAGTAAAATTTCAGCCAATAGGAGCCCTACCCCACCCCAAACTTTTTTAATACCGTAAAGTTTTAAAAATTACACTTTAACCTATTTTTTTTACTTATAAATACCCCCTAAATTTCATTCTTTTAAATCACAAAATCATCTATTCATCTTCTACTCTCTCAACTCTCAACTCTCTAATATGTAATTCTATAATATATAATATCTTAAATTCCGGCGGTCATAAACGTTTACTTTTCTAAGTAAACATTTGGTACATTCGTTTCAAATTTTATTTTACGTTTCATTTATATTTAAATAATTATTTATTTATTTTGTGATTTTTAATTTGCATTACATTTTTCGTATTTTATTTATTCTCACGTTTAATTTTTTAATATGGATTTCGGTAAAAATATTGTTCAAAAAGAAAAGGGAAAAAAAGTGCATTAGAGCGTGTAAAAAATATTTGTAACTTTACATCCTACGATAATACAAAAACCGGTAGTTCTTCTAAATCAAAAACTAAAAAATCTACTATATTAAGAATAAATACGGATGATTATACACATGTTGATGATACGGTTTTTAATATTGATAGTAATTCAGGATTAGATCCTTTTCATGAACATTTACAACGTCACTTTGATAATTTTGATGAGGATTTGCCTAGTGATAATGATAATGATAATGATAATGATATTGATAATTATAGTGATACGCCTACTTTTGATGATGATGATGATAAATTGAGCCACCTACGAATATTAATACTCCCAGTCCCGCTCCCTTTCGTTGTCCTGCCCCTGTTCCCCCAGTACATCCTAGGCCTAAGGTAGAACGTGTTAAAAAATTAGTTGTTTGGCAATTTATGACACAAAACGAAGATAAAACACAAGCTATTTGTAATAAATGTAAACATAGATTAAATCATAAAACTGTTAGCAAATCTGGCGGGACGGGACATTTGAGTAGTCATTTAATGTCTTGTTGTAAAAATGAATTTTTGCATGCTAAAGTGGTAGCGGAAGCTGAAAAAAAAGGTACCCCCCTTCCTTAAAATGTAGGAGTAGGCGGGCTCTAACATGGTACAAACACAATTAAATCCGTCTAATGTTTCTGGCTCTAGTTTACCACTTTCATATAGTACAGAAAAAGATCTGAAGAACTAGCTAAAGTGATATGTGTTATGGCTTTTCCATTTAATTTTGCTGAAAATCCCGGTTTTATACATCATATTCAAATTGTATATAATACAAATTTTAAAGGTTTTGCTAGAAATCCAATAAAAAAAGGTTGTATTTGATTATCATGCACAATATTTTCAATATCTTCGTTGTTTATTTTATTATAATACTTGTAAAATAGCTATTACTTCTGATATGGATCGTAGTATAAACGGTAACGATTATTTGATTGTTACTGCACATTGGATTGATGAAAATTGGTATATGCAAAAAAGAATTTTAGGTTATAAATGTTGTCAAATGGAAAAAGTCGGTAGTTATATTGCACAAACTATAGATATTTTACAAAGTTATGGAATATGTGATAAAATAAGTAGTATAACCTTAGATAATGTTTCAAGTAATAATGCTGCTGTTGAATATTTAAAACCTACACTTTGTCCTTTCTATGGTGATAATTATCATATTTGGTGTAGTGCACATATATATAATTTGATGGTTACAGATAGTGTACATATGTATGATAACAGATGTACGAAAGTTGAAAATGCATGTCATTTTATATTTAAATGTCAAATTAAGTCTAGGCGTAAAGATTTTCAAAATCGCTATTTTGAAAATAATCTTCCACCTAGAAAAATTCCAAAAACAGTGGCTACTAGATGGAATACTTTATACGAAATGCTTGTAGTCGCATATGAATATCGAATACCCTTACAAATGGTTTTGAATGCTCATAATTCTGATATGACATATAGACTAGATGATAATGATTGACATGATATAAATGAACTTATAGATTTCCTAAAAGTTTTTTACTTAACTACAAAAAGAATATTTGTACTTTATTATGCATCAATTTGTAATGTTTTGCCTGATATTTGTATGATTTCTTCTAAAAATTATATAAATTTAAAAATAAACCAAGATTTCAACCAATCATTGAAAAAATGATTCTAAAAATTAAAAAATATTATATTCCTATTCCTCAAATTTATTTAACTGCATGTTTGTTAAACCCTAAGTATAAAGATTTAGGTGCATCAAGAATGGTTGAAAAAATGTATTTTAACTTAGATATTAATGATGTATTAGAAGAAATTCCTAATTGTCAACAAGTTAAATATAGCATAAAAATTGAAGCTAGAAAATTGTATGATTTATATAATTCTAATATAAATTTATCAAGTGAAAATGAACCTGAAAACTTTAGGGTTAGATTTGATGAAAATAATATTGATGATTATTTACAGGATTATCTTGAACTTTCTCACGATAATAGAAACGATTTTGATGCCTATATTAATCAAAATACAAAACCTACTGAAGATATTCTCCAATGGTGGAGAAATTGGGGCAAAGGATTTCCAAAACTAGTACCGATGGCTCGAGATATATTAGCAATGCAAGTGTCGTCGGTAGCTTCGGAAGGCATCTTTAGTGCAGCAAGGTTTCAACTTGGAGAACATAGGCATTCACTAACAGCCGACAGCTTGGAGATATCGGTATTATTTCGAGATTGGATTAATGCCGAGAGAAGAAATTTGGGTCGTGAACCACTACTGACCAAATTTCAAGATGACGTTGATGAAGTAGTGCAGGATTATAGTGAAGGCGAGATTGAAGCAATGGAATATCTTTCTATTCAACCAATTCCCGAACATGTTACTAAAGAAATGTTGAATGATTTACGAAGGGATTTATATGGTGGCACCAACTATTAGTAAAAGTATGATAATTCGAGATTTAATTCAAACAGAACCCTTCCTAGAAGTTGGATGTGTAGATTAAATCTTTTAATACTCTACTAATATTTTTGTAAATGTAATTTTAATATCAAATAAATATTAATAAAAATATAGGCTATTCGCCTTAATTTTTTTTTTTTTTAAATATTGTTGTATTAAATTTAATTTTTAATATAGTCAATTTTTAATTTTATAACTTTAAAGTTTAAATTTACAAATTTCAAACTTTAAGATTTTGAAATTAAAATTTTATAACTTTAAAATTTGAATTTAAAATTTTCAAACTTTAAAAGTTTAAATTTAAAATTTTCAAACTTTAAAAGTTTGAATTTAAAAATTTAAAATTTGAAACATTAAAAGTTTGAAAAATTTAAATTTGAAACTTTAAAAGTTTGAAAATTTTAAATTAAAACTTTAAAGTTTGAATTTAAAAATTTCAAACTTTAAGAGTTTGAAATTTAAATTTTATAACTTTAAAGTTTGAAAAATTTTAATTTTTTTTACCTTTTAAAGTTTGAAATTTAAATTTTTAATTGCCCAATTATTTTAATAAAAATTTTATTCAATTAAAAAAATTAAATCTTTAATTTTTTTTAATTACCGGTCCGTCTCAGTTACCGGTCCGGTCCGATCCGGTACACTACCGGTTCCCTTCCGGACCGGGACGGAACAATACCATTTTTATCGGTTTTTCGGACCCGTCCGATACCGATTCTGAAATGTTACTGTTTCGCACAGTACCGATTCCGGTAATTACCGGACCGATTCTTCCGATTCGGTACCGCTGCCACACTTAGTGAAGAGGAAGAGAGAGTAATGGGTGGGTCGGGTTTAAAGGAGAATTGGGTTTTTGCTGATGGGATGGTGGAGATTGTCAAAAAGGTTGTTGGGCTAAATTTGGAGGAGAATTAAAGATTGGGCGTGGGAGTAATTTGGAATGTTGGGTTGAAAAAAGGAATTGGCTCAAAAGATGATATTGAAAGTGTTTAAGGCAAGAAGATGGCCACAAGCCCAATTTAGATTAATTAAAAAGCTTCTATAATTTTACAAAATAACGTAACTAACTCAATCAGATTAATGATTCAAAGCTATAAACATAATCTAAACTAAACTATTTTAATAAAATAGTTACTAAAATTATATATATGAATAAAACAATTTACTAATTATAAAATATAAAATCGACTATGCTACTTAAAATGACTTTGAAAAGTATTTTGGGTCTTATAAAATTATTTTTTTTAAAAAAATTATTTAACTTCGAGAAGCTCGATAATTGAATACTATCGGGGGAGGGTCAAAATTTGGGTGTCAACAACTGTCCCTCATTTTACTTGGATTGATGCAAGAAATTCGAGGAAAATGAAATTGACCACACCAATTTTGACCGACCTAATCTTCATCTTTTAGGGGAGGGATTTTGGGTGCGGACTGTACGAATTATGGACGATCTCCGGAAATGGGTTTCTTACATGCCTCAGGCTATACGAGAATTCAGGCCACTTGTAGTTCGAAACGCTTGATTTGACGCACGATGTTGAAAGAATTCAAAAGCCACCTCGATATCGAATTATGAAGGTACCGAATTGCTCGAGAATAAGATTCGAGAGCGAATGTTGGAATACAACCGAGTTTTCGATGTTGAGTTCACCTACATATCCTTATACCTCAGGAATCAGGCCGCTTGTAGTTCGACTCGATCAGTTGAAAAGGAAATCCATTATGCTAGATAACCTTTGGCTTTTGATAAGCGACAAATTAAACGAGTATGAAAAGGAGGCTTGTGACCTCTTAGCCATGACTGTGGTGCACTGTCACTTAGATTGGAGACTTGCTTCCGGTAAATCAAAATTTCCGAATGCGAGACTGAGACTGACAAAATTAAAGAAGAACCCATATGTCTTATGCTAGGGGTGTCGTTTGATTGTGGTGGAAGTCGCTCCTCTGCTCGTGTCCTAAGAGTTTGACATTCCTCTTTGGACTGTGTCCCAGTTCGCTGCTAAGAAAAAGTTTCAAGTTGTGCTGCGTCCTTTTTGACGTTGTCCGCACCTGTTGTTTTTGGAGAATTCATCCTTTCGGATGCTCTCAACAAAGACTGAGATAAAAATCGTCAGCTTAAAAATGCAATTAGGATGGGAACAATGTCTTTTTACCATGTCGACACTCCATTGTTCTCCTCGATATTCGACGTCAACTCGATCGGTCTGACGTAAAGCAAATAAAGCTTATTCTTGGTGTTTGCACTGTAATCTTCAATGCACTCTTCACTTGATGTCAAAATAAATGAATGCCGATGCGATGCCGACATTTCTTTTGATGTCAATGTACTCCGCATGCTGAGGCCAACATGAATGAGAGATGATGCAGTGCTGACACTTCTCTTGATGTCGGTTCACTCTTTGTATTGTTTACTTTAATCAAAATAAAAGAATGCAGTTGATGCCGATGAGTATAATCCTCCTTAGATGCCCGATTACTTCTCCGGTAGTTCATGATTGCATGCGGGGCATGAATATCTTCCCGCGAGGCGTAAATTTTTGCGAGGGATGGAATCTTCTCGCGATGCATAAATTCTGCAAGGTATGAAATCATCTTGTGATATGTAAACTTTTGTGAGGAATGGAATCTTCTCGCGATGTATAAAATTTGTGAGGGATGGGATCTTCTCGCAATGCATAAAATGCCGCTAGGTATGAAATCTTCTTGTGATATGTAAACTTTGCGAGGGATGAAATCTTCTCACGATGCATAATCTATGTGAGGTATGAAATCTTTTCATGATGCATAGTATTGACTCTCAATGCATGGTCTTCCGCAATGCATGAGTATTGATTCGCGATGCATGAATATTGACTCGCGATCCATGAAAATTTCGCGATGCATGGATATTGACTCGCGATGCATGAATATTCTGCGATACATGGATATTGACTTGCGATGCATGAATATTCCGCGTTACATGAATATTCATATCGTATCCGATGATGATAACGGTAAAACGACCTCCAGTTAATACATCGCCTTGATTGACAATCAAATAACTGTCCCCTCTGGGTAATGCATCATCTTGATCGATAATAAAATAAATGACCCCCTTCGGGTAACGACACTATCTTGTTTGATAATGTGATACAGATAGCTTCCTTTACGGAAACCATAAACTCTCCCCTGAGATTTCGCTTGATTTACCTTTGAATCTTGGTTAAACGTTCTTTATAAATTTCACGTTGTTTGGAAATTGATTGAAATAAACAATTTAGATTCCCAAGTCTTCGACATAAGTGACATAAAATGCCTCTTGCTTCTAAGGGAAGCTATTGATTTTGGGATAGTTTTCTTCTTTTTGGACTTTTCCATATTCATTCATCGGAAGAATTTCTTGATTCCAGAGCAAAACTATAAACCTGTGTCCACAGAAAAATTGTTAGTTTTAAAACGAACTGATCTGTGTCGATTTTTTCAGTTGTTTGCTCCTCGTCTTGCTATCACCAGTTGATTTCCCGATCTTCCGACTCTTGATAGATAAGACGAAATATTTTATGCCAAAACAAATGAAACATAAAATGGAAAATTTAAGAGAAATAAATTTTCGAGAAGTAGTATCTAAAAAAGGTCCCTACCAAGTCATGTCATATCAAGATTAACAAACTTCGTTGAGTCTGATGCTTGAAGGCCTATCTAATCATTTGGTGGGGATTTCTCAGAGTCTCCAGCCTTGCAGATAAATCTGTACTGAAATTTTGAGGTCATCCTCAAATTTCTGTCCCAGTTGACTGTCTTGCTTATCTCTCTACTGTAACTGAGCAGATCGCGGAATTTTTGAGATCTTCTCAAAAATTCTGTCCCAGTTGCAAATCTCGAAATATCTTCTGCCTTGACTTGCTGAGGAAGAATCTCTTTTTTCGAGAATTTTTTGAGTCCCTCTCAAAAATTCTGTCCCAGTTTCTATAGAAATCTTACAGGAGACATGACCGAACCCTGGTGGCGCCTACGTATCCCGTTGAGGCAGGAATCAGGTCAAACTTAGTTCCTTTTAAAGGTTAACAAAAATAAAATTTACAAAGAAACCGACCGAGGCCGATACAGGCCGCCTAGGATTCTCATTCTTGAGAATTCAGGTCGAACGTAGTTTAGATACAGAGACATAATTAAAGGGGATAAGTGGGGTGACCGAAGCCGACATAGGCCGCCTACGTATCTCATTCTTGAGAATTCAGGTCAAACGTAGTTCATTACAAGAGGGGTAAAATTTTAAGCAAGACAAATACAAGCAAACAGAACGATTACAAGTAAATAACAGAAATGCAAACTGAAGCTTCACACGTAGTATCTCTTGACAGCAACTGAGTTGATAGGTTTGGTCCATACAGTGCCATCCATCTCCGACAGGACTAAAGCACCTCCAGATAATACTTTGCGAACCATGTAAGGTCCTTGCCAGTTTGGTGCGAACTTTCCTTTGTACTCGTCTTGATGGGGAAAAATACGCTTAAGAACCAACTGACCAATCTCAAAATTTATGGCTCTTACTCTCTTGTGAAAGGCACGAACCATTCTCTGCCTATACAATTGACCATGACAGACGACAACCATTCTCTTCTCATCAATCAAATTTAGTTGGTCAATCCGCTTGCTAACCCATTCATCGTTACTCAACTCAGCTTCATGGATGATTCTCAAAGACGGTATCTCGACTTCAGCAGTATAACTGCTTCTGTTCCATATACCGGCAAATATGGAGTAGCTCCAGTTGATGTTCTGACATTCGTGCGGTACCCCAATAAAGCATATGGTAACATCTCATGCCAACCTCGATGCTTGTCAATCATTTTCCTCAAAATATTTTTGATATTGTTATTGACGGCCTCTACAACTCCTTTCATTTGGGGACGGTAAGCAGTTGAATTTCGATGAGTAATCTTAAATTGCTCACATATCTCTCTCATCAAGTGACTGTTGAGATTTGCGCCATTATCAGTAATGATGGACTCTGGCACTCCAAATCTACATATCAGATTGTTGCAAACAAAATCAGCCACCACTTTCTTGGTTACCGACTTGCAAGAAGCTGCTTCCACCCACTTAGTGAAAAATCAACGGCGACCAAAATAAATCTGTGTCCATTAGAAGCGGCTGGCTCTATCGGACCGATGACATACATACCCCAAGCTACAAATGGCCAAGGTGAGCTCATAGCATTAAGCTCGTGAGGTGGCACTCTGATCAAATCACCATGCACTTGACATTTGTGGCACTTTTGCACAAACTTGCAACAATCATTCTCCATAGTCATCTAGAAATATCCAGCTCGTAGGATCTTTCTTTCCAGAGTGAGCCCATTCATATGCGTACCACACAATCCGGCATGTATCTGTTCAATAAGCCTCGCAGCTTCGACAGCACCAACGTATCTTAGAAGACCCAAATCTGGAATCCTCCTATAAAGGACTTCTCCACTTAAAAAGAAACCGAGGGTCATATGGCGTATCGACTTCTTTTGGTTGGCTGTAGCATCTTCAGGATAAGTTCCAGACTCCAAATACTTCTTTATATCAAAATACCAAGGCAAACAGTCTGGTTCTGCTTCAACATGGGAATAATGGATTGGATGTTCTTTCAACTCTATATTCAAAGGGTCAATGTAATATGTAACCGGATGTTTAATCATCGAAGCGATGGTGGCAAGAGCATCGGGCAATTCATTATATATTCTGGGAGTATGTCTACACTCAATCTTGCGAAACCTTTTGCACAGCTTCTGCACATGCTGTACGTAAGGTATAATCTTTGGGTTCTTCACAACCCATTCTCCTTGAACTTGATGAATCAAGAGGTCTGAATCTCCAATAACCAAAAACTCGTAAACATTCATGTCGATGGCTATTTTCAAACCAAGAATACAAGCTTTGTATACGGCCATGTTGTTTGTGCAATTAAATCGGAGCTTAGCTGCCATGGGATAGTGCTTACAAGATTCTGACACTAAGACTGCTCCAATACCTTTACCTTGATGATTTTCCGCTCCATCAAAAAATAATCTCCAACCTGGATACGCTTCAGAAATGTCTTCACCCACAAATGACACTTCTTCATCGTGAAAATAAGTCTTAAGTGGTTCATACTCTTCATCAACGGGATTTTCTGCAAGATGATCAGCCAAAGCCTGTGCCTTTATTGACTTCTGAGTCACATACACGATATCAAACTCACTCAACAGCATTTGCCATTTGGCAACCTTTCCGGTCAGCATCGCTTTCTGGAAAATATACTTCAATGGATCCATTCTGGAAATCAGAAATGTAGTATACGAAGACAAATAGTGTCTCAATTTCTGGGCAAGCCACGTCAAAACACAACACGTTCTCTCCAAAAAAGTGTAAAGGGACTCGTATGGAGTAAACTTCTTGCTTATATAATAGATAGACCTTTCCGTCTTTCCTGTCTCGTCGTGTTGACCAAGTACGCATCCGAATGCGCTATCTGAGACAGACAAGTACAACAACAAAGGAATCCCTTCTCGCGGAGGAACCAATACCGGATGGTTGGACAAATAGTTCTTGATAGCATCAAAAGCAGTCTGACACTCTTTAGTCCACTTTGTCGGGGCGACTTTCTTTAGCAGCTTGAAAATAGGCTCACACACCACGGTTGATTGAGCTATAAATCGAGTGATGTAATTTAACCTCCCTAAAAAAACTCATAACCTCTTTTCTCGTATTTGGCGGAGGTAACTCTTAAATTGCTTTAATCTTAGAAATGTCGAGCTCAATACCTCTTCTACTGACTATAAATCTCAAAAACTTTCCGGCTGGAACCCCAAAAGCGCATTTGGCGGGATTTAACTTTAAGGTGTAACGACGCAGACGATCGAAGAATTTCCTTAGATGTGTCAAATGATCCGAACTCTCGCGGGATTTGATTATGACGTCATCCACATATACTTCAATCTCCGTATGAATCATGTTGTGAAAAATGATCGTCATAGCTCTCATGTAAGTGGCACCCGCATTCTTGAGGCCGAACGACATCACCCTGTAGTGATATAAACCCCAAGATATGATGAAAGCCGTCTTTTCTGCGTCTTCCTCATTCATCTGAATTTGGTTATAGCCTGTGTAACAGTTCACAAACGACTGCATCTCATGTCTAGCACAGTTGTCAATCAAAATATGAATATTCGGCAATGGAAAATTATCCTTCGAACTAGCTTTATTTGAGATCTCTATAGTCAACACAAATCTTGATTTTCCCGTCTTTCTCGGCGACCGGAACAACATTGGCCAGCTAGGTTAGATATTGTATCACTTCCACCAATCGGGGCTCTATTTGCTTGGTGATCTCTTTCTTAATCTTCAAACTCAGTTCAGGCTTGAATTTTTGAGTTTTTTGCTTCATCGGATCGAACCCCGGGTTAATCCACAGCTTATGAGATACGACATCGGTACTCAACCCTTGCATGTCACCGACTTCCCAAACGAACACATCACTATATTCAGCAAGCAAATAAACTAGGCCCTCTTTCTAAGCTTCATTTAGGTGGGTGCTGATCTTAACCTCTTTAACACATTCCAGATCTCCCAATTTCACCATTTCCGTTTCCTCTAGATTCGGTTTATGTTAATTCTCAAACTGTCAAAATTCGTCACCTACCTCATTTTGTTCATTTAGCTCGTGACATGACATGACATTTGCAGGTCTGTAACTTATGTTACTGAAATCGTAAAAAGACAAAATTAGGAAAGTAAGGCATAACAAACAACTAAATAAATAAAGTTAAAATAAAAATGCTTTCATTTAAAAACAATGCAAACTTTGGCCATGGCATGGGCCATGTTGCCTTTTTGAACATCACAACGAAAATTCAAAAATTTGAACGGTTAAGAAAAATGCAGAAATGGTGGGTCTTGGGCCTCCTCCGGACAACCACCGATTTTAATGTGCATGAAATGACGTCATTCTACCGAAGAGTTTGGGGTATCGGGATCGGCGTGGAGGTCCAGTTTTGTAGCACCTCCCCTGGTTCAGCAACGCGGATACCAGCTAGATTGACTTCTTCCTCGATAACATCATTGATCTCCTCAAAAAGATCACAGATTCCTTCCCTAAGGTCTTCAGGCTCGGCATACTCCCGGATTGGAAAGGACTGATACAGATGTGGGATCGGCTTGGCCAACGCTTGATCATTTTTCTTCTTCATCTTCATGTCATCATATGTGGGGATGTACCCCAAAACCATATCTGGATCCATTGACGAGGACCGAAACAGGCTCAATAATTCCTTGGGAATCTCTTCCCAATCCAACCCTGGCTCAAAACCGTTCTGCAGCATCACAATGGCGTCATCACCGGTGGCATTCACCAACTCCACCGTGTAAAAATATGTACCTCGCGAAATCTCATCGATGATTGGCACCTACCTGCCGAGGTGACTTCCCTCGCCCTAAATAACCAACTCTTCATTCTTCCACACAAGCTTCATCATTTGATGGAGATTATAGGGGACAGCTCCCGCCATATGGATGAACGGCCTTCCCAAAAGAAGGTTGTAACTGTTATCTATATCCAATACTTGAAATTGCGCGCTGAACTCCGCGGGGCTCATTTGAAGGGTCAAATTCACTGCCCCCAACGTGTCTCTTTGAACCCCATCAAAAGCTCTCACGTTGACCTGGTTTTGCTCCAGTTTCCCAAGGTCAAACCTTAGCTGCATCAATGTCGACAACGGGCAGATATTCAGACTAGATCTGTCATCTACTAAAACGCGGTTGACAACCTTCTCACGGCATACCACAGTGATGTGCAGCGTTTGTTATGTGATCTTCCTTCAACTGGCAGCTCATCGTCACAAAAGCAGATTCGGTGCCCTCGAATAACCTGATGAAATCATGGCAGCCACGTTATCACTACTTATACCTGAGGGTACGTATGTATCATCAAGAGCTTTCATTAAGGCCTGCCTGTGGGACTGAGAGCTCATCAGCAGGGGCCATACAGAGATTTGAGCCGGGGTCTTCTCTAAATGTTTGACGATGGAATAATCCTTTGGTTGCATCATTATCCAGAATTCTTCCACTTCCCTTCGCTTATCGGCCTCTTAGCCTGGTCCTTATCTGTCCTCCGAGAGTAAGCTCGTCATTGGCTTCTAGAATATGGGTTTATTTGCTAATTTGGCGATGGAGCTTGGTGGTTCGAAAGGGGATTTTGGTATAATGGAGCTTGGACTTGATAAATGGGTGGGGGTGCTCGGTAGATCGACTGTACATTGGCACAGTTGGGAGCAATATTCTGATAGGGAGATTGAATTTAGTATGGTTGAGGGTAATTTGGGTACATGGGAGAAAGATTTTGGAGATTAAGGGATGGACTCTGGTACAACAAAACTTGGGTGTTCGGATAAGTGAAGGTAGTATTATGGTTATTGGGATGACTTGATTGTGGGTAGTAAGCTTGGTGGGACTTTGGGGAAGGTGTGGAACGACCTTGGGAATACGACGAGCTTCTGGGGTTTTTTTCTTCCCCTATACGAGACAGCGGCAACTTATTATCTTTTCTTCTTCGGCAATCCAGAAAATCCAGGTGATGCGGATACACGGGCTATGTTCCCCGATTTCAAACTGTCTTCGATAGTCTCACCAATTTTGACTATCTCGACAAATTTTGCTCCAACGAGCAACATGATTCCGTCGTAGTATTCTGGCTCTTGCACCCGCACAAACACTTTCACGATCCCTTTCTCAGTCATGGGCGGCCTTACTCTTGCTTCTTCCTTCCTCCACCTATAGGCGAACTCCCTATAGCTTTCAGTTGGCTTTTGCTTCATCTTCTCTAGAGAATACCGATTGGGAACTATTTCGAAGTTGTAGGCAAATCATTCTATGAAATCTTTGGAAAACGCATTCCAACTGGGCCATTGCCTGGTTTCATGTGAGGTAAGCCACTCAAGGGCCTCCCCACACAGGCTTCGGCTGAAAAGCTGCATCAACAAAGCCTCATCCCAGCCAACTCCCACGAGTTGGTCACAATAGGCTCTCAAATGAGCCATGGGGTTGTCCACTCTTCCGAAGGTGTCAAACTTCATGATCTTGAACCCTTATGGAAGGTCCAAATCTGGGTGGATGCACAAGTCCTCGTAACTGAGTCCAGCGGTGTCGGGGATGCACTGTATCTCTTTCATGGCCTTTTTGATTTCATCTTTTATATCGATCTTCACATCCTCCTTTGCCTTCCATTCCTTTTCCTGTTCTTCATAGTGATCCAACTCAGAACCGTGCACATCGTGCTCGGCAGGAACGGGAACTTGGAAGGTGGCTCTCTTTAGCAGGGGTAGAGCTATAGAGGGACTTGGAACGTTTCGGGCGGTTTGGTAGTTCTGTGGGTAGGACTGAGGACTGGTGTTCTAATTTAAATGGTGATGAGGTGTTTGGGGGTTGAAATCCGTTTGATTTTGGTTTTGGTTTTGATTTTGTGGCGGTGGAGCGGTTTGATGGTGAGTATTTTGGGGATGGGGTGGCATTTTAGGAGGGTTGTTTTGAAGAGGGGATGTAGTTTGGTAGGATGTTGAAGCATATTGGTGATTTTGGGTAGTCAGATCTATAACCGACGGATTATGAACAGGTGTAGATGGCTGATTCTGAGTTGGATCCATATTTGAAGAAGGGAAGTAGATTGGAGGCCTTCCATCAGCAGCATTAGAAGCAAATCCAGGTGGAGGCAGATCCTTTCTCCGTTGCATTCCCACTCTCATTTCTGCAATATGTTGCATGAACTGCATAATCAACTCATTCTGTTCTGCTACGGTTGATTGGGCCACTACAACATCAGTAAGACTCACTTCTTCATTGTTATCTCCTATAAGTGCCTTTCCTCTGTCTGAGCTTTGTCTAGGGAAGGAATCTGCAGGACCTTTTGATCTGGTGAAATAAGGATGATCAGCCAGATTTCAATCGACACAGATCAGTTTCGAAGTACCTGAGAAGGAAAACAACTCAAAGGTAGATCCGTCAGTGCAGATTCAGAGTACAAAACACATAATATCACACAGAGAGCAGATAAACACACAAGTTGCTTTGTTTTAGGATATCTTCAACCCACGAGTGAGGATGGAAACACATTTTTTAACAAACAAGAGTTTGCTTATTTTAGTTTTGACGCTATCTCAGGAAGGCTAAATCACGTTGAGCTACGGTTTTCTTGCAGCTGCTTTTGACGTCTATTGATCTGATCTTAGTATATTCTCGTAACATGGAGGGGGAAATGAAAAAAAATTAAAGATAGGGCCCGGGCCTAGGGAGGCTGCCTACGTATCTCACAAGGAGAATTCAAGCCCAACGTAGTTCGAATACAAGGAAATAATTTTCATTCATTCATTCCATTATGATTACAAGGAAATTGAAAGGCAATAATAGAGTCTTCTTTTAAAAGATGAAATGATGACGACACATTAATCATTTCCCTTCTTGTTGCAACATTAGTCTCCTCCTTTCAGATGACCTAGGAATGGAGGCTTGTAAACAATTTCCTCGCCGTCATCCTCCTTTAGTCACTTCAGGGTGAACGTTGTCGGGACCACTATTGGCTGCTCCTTGCTCATAGGCGGGGTATTTTCCTCCCATCAGGTTGCTATGGGTTGTCAGTTCCTTGTCAAGTAACACACTTTCAACTAACAGAGCGGCGGTCTCCGAATCTATCCTCACCTCTCTCGCTTCTATTTCTTTCACTTTCAACCGAAGCGCATCCAAATTCTCTATCAAGCTCTCTGTCTCCATCTCAACATCTTTCTTTATTTTCATCTGCGATTCCAGATCCTCATCCAATGTCACAGCTGCAGCTTTGTAAATTGCGGTGGCTATGTCGACTCTGAGCCCTTCTTTCTTGGCTTCTTGAATTTCCCGAGTGATCCGTTCGATCTTTCTTTGTAGTTCTTTTTAGTGAGTTTCATCTGGATGTTCTTACCCTTGTCCATAGCGGTAATTTTGCCTTTCCTGATACAGTAGAACAGTGTTTTAGGATTTGGGGTATAGAAGGTGTCTTTTGAGTGAGAAACTTGAGACTCTAAAATTTGGGCGGACATTTTGTAACAGTGGCTTCTGTATATTAGTTAGAAATTTCTGGATAGGAATGGGTCTATTATATCCTCATTCATAGCAACATAACACATAAGCAGTTAAACACACATATATCGCGTCCTAAACATGCTTGTGACCCTTTTATGCCAAGGGTAGGCTTAACGAATTGAAGGATGTATATGCCTTTTAAACTAGATTTATTGTCCCCAAAACATTTCATTAATACCATCCAAAATGTCTGATAAACGTAAAACAGAGAAATAGTTCTGAAAAAAAGTTACAAAACAAGTACAAATAAAGCAGTCCCACGCAGGGGATGGTAACTAAAATTCAAGCCTCATCTGATCCTTCATCAAGTCTGGTCCTCTGGGCGATGTTGACTTCCTCCCATATAGCAAATCTATTCGCCCAGAGATGAACTCTTGCCAATCGAGCTCCTTCTTGATGTCTAAATCCATCTATCGATTGAAATTGTTGTTCCATGCTATCATCTAACTCTGCCATGCACTGTCTGGATCTCCGTAGTTCTTGTTTAAATTGAGCTATGACTTTGGCATCTTTTGAGTGACGAAGTTGATGCTCTAATTCATTCCTATCAAACTTCTCTTGAAGGTGGTGAAGGCGGACTTGATGTTTGGCTCCAACGTCGGCAATAATGTGAGGATCGTTTTGACTAGGCTCAATAGTTCCAGCGAGACTCTTTTTCAACCATTCTTTGTAATCCCTCGAACATTCTGGACGAAACCTATTTGGTACAGGCTCACCCAACACTCTTCAAGATCTCCGCATCCTACACATGTCTTCAGCAAATGCAACTCGCCCATTTTCGTGGTTTATTACGAATTTCCTCATATCTGCAATCTGGGGCAACTCTTGTTTCCCTCCTAGTTGTCTCAAAACTCGACTGGGAGCATATGGTCTAGTCCCTCTTAACCCAGCAAATACCAAATAAGGGACCTTTTCAGTTCGAACCACCATATTCTTAGTTACCACCAAACTATCTATTGACCATTGTACGTCTTCTTCTCTCAGCCCTAGAAGCCTCGGATACCAAAAACTCTCTCCTTTAGTCTTGTTGCAACGATTGTGATACAACCACCAATCATGACCATGTAGCTCATCGGACTGTCTTAGGGGATCTGGTTCTTTTGGGTTATGAGTCTTGATTAAATGTCACATCATCCACCACTGTAGTATCAGATTACACCCTTGAAAGAAGTGTTCTCCGCTCTGACACTTGTCTAAAGCCTTGTAGATGTCGGCTAGAATCATAGGCGCTAAAGTGTAGTACTTTGTTGATGTTTTGTAATCCACTCCATAGAAAATGGCATGAGTGACCATAAATACACTAGGATGAATAGTGTATTTTGGCCCTTGAGGGAAAACCATCGTCCGAGAAAACATATCGCAAATGCGAGGGGACGCGTCTCTTTCCATTTTTCTTTTGAAACGAACTCGTCTTTATATTTCTCATAAACCCTTACACGCCCAAATCGATAATATAGTTTTCTGAATGGTATATTTGGGCCAGGGAGCTTGTCCATCCACTCGGCTTTAACCAATGACAACTTTTCTCTAATTTTAGCGAAATCCCATATTATGAGATTTAGGAGATCTGTATCTGGATGTCGTTTCCTTTTGTTGCACATGACGACACTTTCATTGTTGATAAGGATTTCTTCTATAGTTGGCGTCAACTCTACTTCCCCGAATCGAAAAACCATGTTTTCACTATCCCAGAATTTGACCATCGTTCCAATTAGGCTATGCCACGCATTCATCTCTAACTGTGACGGGAGGTGACCTATGTGTTTCTGAACAATGTTTTTATCATCGTTGTTCATGAACCTCCACCATACTTTGAGGAAAGGGTCGGGGATAGTAACCATTCTTGTTTTCAATGATTTGTATGCCGGATGCACCTACAAAAATAACAAACAAAAATTAGTCAACCCCCCGCCCCGTATACAACAAATTGTTTTTAAAATGCATATACATCCTTCAATTAACACGTAAGCATGATTGTCTGTTTTTGACAATTTGGGCCAAGTAGACACAAGGTGGGCTTCTAATTGGTCCAACACGCCTTGGGCGTCGGGTCATCTTAGTTCAAATGCTCCTAAATTCGAGATTTGGCTTGGCTCTACGCTAGTTGACTAGGAGTGACTTTTTGAAAGGACCGGGACAACCATTGGACGCCTAACGAACTAATAAATTGCTGCTAATTTTGAAAAAGAGCGAGTATAAAAAAGTCCGGCTGCGGTTCCGCAAACAGTTCTTTAATATACTATACATATATATCAGAAAATGCCATGAAATGCAATGACAATTTTTATATGAAAATTTAAACATATTCGTCACAAACATTATTTTAACAATTAAAACAATCAGTCAAACAGTCAAATCTCATTGTTAGAACTTAATTAATCCCAGTGGAGTCGCCATGTCTATTTTACTTTTAAAATATATAATTTGATAAAAATAGTGAAAAATGACTAAGTTTCGAAAAAAACCAATTAATCTTATGAGTTAAGAGAAATGAATTTATCCAAATTACGGAGTCGCCACTTGATTTTTGATAAAATCAAGAAAAAATTTAAAATTAATTTTCAAAAGATTTAAAATAGATAAAAATCAATTGAAAAAGGTTCGAAGTTCAAATATTCATTCCGAGAAGGTGTTAGGCCCACGAAATGTGCGCTAACTCGCGGTTGCCCGGCGATTTGACTAAAATGACCTTCTAAATAATTATAAAATTATAACTAAGTAAATTTTACTTGCTTGTTCTTATTTTCTTATCTGTAAGGGGAAATAACAAAGGGGATCATTTTAAGGGAAGAGAATCAAATGTAGACTAAGCTAAAATAAAAGCTAAGTAAATATAAAATAATACATATATATAGATATATGTATAAAATAACGAAATGACCATCTTTGAGGATTAATTAAATTAAAACCCAAACAAAATAATGTTAGTCAACATAATTACAAATGAATAAGGATCGAAAGAGGAAAATGTCAATTTTGGGCTTTTGACCCTCAATTCTCGTCAATGGGCCAACTGGAATTTTAAAGTTATGGGGCCTATTCCCCTCATCATTTTTCACCTTTGGGCCCTGGCCCTTTTCCACAAAATTCTGCATGGGAGCAAGATGGGCCTTGACCCATCTTTCCTGAAAAGAAAATCTGGGATATACATTTGATGTATACTTCTGTATATGATGTATATCCGCTCCGTTTTGGACTTTTGAAACCTGTATTTTATTTGAATTATGCATTCTCACGCTTCCACCTGTATTTTACGGATTAATTCAACGTATTTTGTACCTTTATTGTTTTTATACTATTTTTACTACTGTATTGCTGTATAAATTATGTATACCAATGTATATGGGATACATTCCGTGCATGTATTTATTCATTGTTCCTGCATTTTACTTGAATTCGAAATCCCTGTACGTTAAACTTGCGTTCTCGCGTTTTACACTCATCTGTGGTATAACACATATGTATACCGGTGTATAAAGGTTGTATATCGACCTGTTCTTAAACTTTCGAAAGCTAAGAAATAATTTCCAACAGTATATATTCACTGTTATCAACCTATATTCGAATTTTGCTCCCCTGTGCGTATTTTTACCTGTATATTGGTGTATAACATATGTATACAGCTGGTATACAGCTTCCTCAACACCTGCAGATATAATTTCCAGCAACACATTTGCTGTGTTTTAACCTGCACACCAGTTTTGAGGGGGTCTACGACTCGAGGGAGATGTTTTGAGCCTTTATGGCTCAATGAGAAAGTGCAAGGGATTGGAGTGAAGTCCATGGGGACTTGGAAGGAGTTTTACGTGCAATAAAAATGGAAAGGAATTAGCATATGGAAAGATAACAAATAAGACATGACCAGATCGATACGAAAGAAAAATCGAGAAAATAAATGAATGACAAACCCAACTATTGTATCCAAAAGAAGTAAGTGACCCCCCCTTTTTAGAAGAATTAAAACTAAGTTGACTTAGTAGATGACAAAAGTTCATAAATTGAAAGTGCTACGATGCTTAATAGAAAAAAAATATACACACTTGTGAGCATTGGAACGTTGAGAATCAAAATGCACAAGGGGAAATCATATTGCATATTCAACAAACAATACACCTCATACTATATTCGAAAATAACTCCACCAAGGAACCTCATGAAGCTAATTCATCGCTAAAAGACAAGATATATATATACACACACACACACACACACATATATATATATATAATGACCTTCTAAATAATTATATATGTATAATTTTATTTTTTGAAAAAAGCACAACAACATCCAGCCGAAATCACAGTTACGACTAAACCCGGCAAATGTGTCATCAAAAGGTAGCGACCAACTAAGCTAAAACACACAACACAAGGTTCAAGTCAGAACAAAATGTAATTTGAATGTTTAAAATTATGGACATCAGCTTACTACAGTTTTAATCTTCCTATTTAGATAAGACGCTATAAAACCAAAATTCAACCTTTCCAGGCAACTACCAATATCAAACCTACAAACTAACACATAAGCTGGAAAAAAAATCATTGAAATAAAGACATATAAATACTAAAATGACAACCACCAATTCATGAAAAAGCAAAATGGAACAGGCCGTTAGTTCATTTAAACTCGAAAATGCAACGCGGACTTAGGCTAAGACGTTAAGAAAACTATGTATACTATACTTAAAAAAAATCACATGAGCAACACAATAAACAATAGAAACAATGTATGCCACTTTTTGCTGAAAAAAAGTTTAGACAGGAGAAGAGTAAGATGGGATAAGGAAGCCAGATATTCAATCCTTACGATTTAAGCTATTCGAAATATGTAAAGAACAAATCGTATACCAGAGTACGAAAGCCGAAATCACCTATAGGAGGTGATTTCGAACTTCATAACTGAATTTCCAACTTTCCCAACCAACCAAACGAGACAGACAGTAAAGAGCAGAGAAGTCACTGCCGAAAAACAACATACCTTCTAAACAATAACAATCGAATCATAAACGAGTTACAACATCGATTTGCAGCCAATGACAAGTCAAAATGATCTCAGACAGTTTATAAACAGCTTCACACAGTCATATTAAGCAACAACACGTTGACAATGAATTGTACTTGAAGACGATGTGAAAGTCACCTTTTAGGGTGCGGCGAACGGAAACGACGAGCGAGGCAGCAAACTTTCACCACTGAACACACTCCGAACATCTCAAAACGAGCCAGTGGACAGAGGAAGCAGAATCGGGACTTTCAATCTTTTTGAAGTCTCTTTCTTAAGCATTCACACGTAAATGTATATGATTAACGATTCCTGACTTTCCTTAGCTTCGTAACTCTCTCTTTCGCAAGTGTGCTGCCTCTAAGGAAAAGGAAGACTCCAAAAAATAATCCAATCCCCAAAAAATCTAACCCCTAAAATCATCGGAGTAAAGGGTATTTATAGGGGAATTACTAGGGTTTTCGGGTTAGGAGGGTGTGGGAAAATCAGAAGAAGGCTAGGCCAAAGCTGTCACTGGTACGACCTTCGTACAACTTCACAACGGGAAAAGGATGAGAGTCGTCCGATCTTGAGCCAAGGACGGGTAATCGCAGAAATTGAGACACGTTGGCTGACAAATGACGATTCTCAAACTTTCTCCGTACGATCAGATAAGAAGAGCGAGGGAGAGGGATTTTGCAGAGGAAGACGACAAAAGACGCAGGCGTTCATCGCTGCTTCATCCTCGACTCTCCCTTGCGTTCTCTCGCGTGGGGCGCGTTGGAGGGGTCGTTTTCTGGGAATTTCGCGTTGGAGAGGCTGTTGAAGCGCTGGAAACGCGTGAAGAGGAAGAGAGAGAAACGGGTGGGTCGGGTTTAAAGGAGAATTGGGTTTTGGCTGATGGGTTGGTGGAGATTGTCAAAAAAGTTGTTGGGTTGAATTTGGAGGAGAATTAAAGATTGAACCTGGGAGTAATTTGGAATGTTGGGTTGGAAAAGGGAATGGGCTCAAAAGATGATCTGGAAAGTGTTTAAGGCAAGAAGACGGCCATAAGCCCAATTTAGATTAATTAAAAAGCTTCTATAATTTTACAAATAACGTAATTAACTCAATTAGATTAATGATTCAAAGCAATAAACATAATCTAAACTAAACTATTTTAATAAAATAGTTATTAAAATTAAAATCTTTTATAAAATATGAAAATCGACTATGTTACTTAAAATGACTTTGAAAAGTATTTTGGGCTTATAAAATTATTTTTTAAAAAAACAAAATTGTTTAAACTCGAGAAACTCGATAATTGAATAATATCGGGGAGGGTCAAGATTTGGGTGTCAACACTAAATTTTGTCTACCAATTGTTACACCTAAATTACACCTTTAAAAAAAAGTATATACAAACACTGTTTAGATATAAAATTTAACCAAGCCTAATCCTACATTGGACATCGGTCATCAATTATGATTATTTGTGCTCTAAGACATTATTTCTGAAAGGGAGAAGTTGTGTAACCAGTAATCTTAAAAATTATCCTTAAACAAGTAACATAACATCAGTTCAAGTTGTTGATCAATGAGAGGAATGACTCGAATTGTGTTTCCATGAGTTCATAACACAGTAAGGCATTGTTTTAGCAATCAATTCTTGTGCTTATCATGTAAGATGAACACATTAAGTTCAACTAAATGGCCTAGATAGATGAATATCATGTTAAGAATTCATAACCAACTTAATTATGTACTTAAGACAAGTCAAGAAAAATTTAGAATATTTCGGAGTTATGGAGAATTGAAGAAAGATCTCTAGAAAGATTATTCTAAAAAGGATGGTCTAGAAATGTTCTAGATAAGGTAATTCTAGAATTAAGTAGTTGAAGGAATATTCAAGAATATGATAGAAAAATCTGCTTAGCTAGATTGTTCCAACACCTCCTATAAATAGAGGTGATCCATTTGAGTTGTAAGCAACCAACCAAGAAAGAAAGAAAACAACCAAGCAAGTAAGCAAGAGAGCAAATAAGAGTGAGTGCTGAAGTAAAGAGTGTTACTGAAGCAAGTAACAAATGTGATCAAGATTGTAAGACCGAAGCGGATTCGTACTTTGATATAATAAAATTCAAGATTGTGATAAATCGATAGTGCCCCGCCGTCTCCACACCCAAAAAATATTCAACAAGTGTTATTAGAGCCTTGTGGATAAGAGCAAGGCAGGAACTTAAAGAAGATCCTACAAGCTATTGTCAGAAGCTACAAGTTGCGAGACACTTATCAATGGCAGACTTTGCAAGCACTCTCAATAGAGTTGAAAAGCTCAATGCAAGCAACTACGGATCATTGAGCACGAGAATGCAATATTACTTTCTCGGTCAGGAATTACATGATATCATCGGTGGATCAGACACCACACACCACAAATAGATGTTGAAGCAGCAAAAAGGTGGAAGGTCAAAGTTGGAAAGGCCATGTATGCTCTCACTGTAACCATCAAGGATGAGTTTCTATAGTGAATTAAGAATTCCAAGACATCCAAAGAAGCTTGGGAAACCTTGGTGATGATTTTTATAAAGAAGAATGATGCGAGATTACAAAGGCTTGAAAATGATCTTTTGTCGATCTCTCAGCGGAATATGACAATCAATCAATACTTCTCAAAGGTAAAATCTTTATCAGATAAAATATCAAAATGAGATCCAGAGAATAATAAATCACACAGACAAGAATGAAGAGAATTATTGTTCATGGCTAAGGCTGGATACAAAGGCATTATCACAGCCACACGAGTGTGGGACACAAAATCAACTTTATCTGAGTTGGAAATCTGTTGGAAAATGAAGAAGATTCAAGGAATCCATTATCAAGTCTTACTATGAAAGACGAAGATAAGGCGCTCTTCAGCAAAAGGCAAGCCTATAAAAAAACAGAAGCGGAGAGAAGCTCACGACCAGGGGGAGACCAAGAGATTCAACATCAAAGAACTCAATGACAAAACAAGCAGGCGAAAGGCTTAAAAAATCAGCAAATGCAGAAGTACTACAATCGTGAAAAGAGAGGACATTATGTGAGAGACTACTGGTACAAGAAAGCTGAAGGTAATGTAGTTACTTCAATTCAAAATAAGAAAGATAAAGAAGAAGTTTGAAATTTTGAGACGTCTTATGCAGTTGAAGAAACTAATCAACAAAAGGAACTTGTCACCTGTCACTCTAACAAAGAAGAGGAGATTGCACTTGCAACTGTGAGTGAGAAATTGGTCGATTATGAACATGATTGGATCGTTGATTCAGGATGTTCCAATCACATGACTGGTGATGAGAAAAAGTTCATTAACACGAGTGAATATAAAGGTGCTCGAGTTGTGGTAACTGCAAATAATTTTAAAATGCTAATAACTCATATTGACAAGACGGTGTTTGTGCCTCATTACAACTCAAGACAAGTGAAACTTCAAAATGTCTACCATGTACCAAGTATGAATAAGAACTTATTATCTATATAACAACTAACAAACTCCGGAAACTATGTCTTGTTTGGATCAGATGACGTAAAAGTATATCAAAACTTAAAGTTACAAGCACACCAATAATGAAAGGGAGAAGGTTAGAATCAATCTACGTCATGCCAATTGACACAACTTCTGTCATACTTGATGAAGCACCAACATGGTGGTACAACAAATTGTCCTTGCCAGATTCAAAAAAAATGGAATAAGAGCTACAATACAAACTTGAAGAAGAAGGACAAAGAAGTGAGGGTGAACAAGAACAAAAGGTATGTGAAACATATAACTCACACACAAAGGAGATATTTTTAAAAGGAGGAAACAATAATTCATGGAAAACAAGAGTACATGAAACTCCACAACTGTTGCAAGAAAAAGTCCAAAAGCTCTGCAACCTCAACTAAAAAGGAAGACACGATTGAAATGCTCAAATGCGAAATATAAAATGCAACATTAGCAGAGATGGTTTACAGTAAAGATGATACTATCTTAGAAGAAGCTTCAAAGAGTAGGGATCGAAATAATCCGATGAAGGAGGAGATTCTTAAAGGGCATGAACGTCATGATGCTTGCAAAGCAAGAATCACTGATAACATACACAAAGGAAAAATTAAGTTGGTGTTGACAGGGAGTGTTAAGAATTCGTCACCAACTTAATGTACTTAAGACAAGTCAAGAAAAATCTAGAGTATTCCGGAGTTATGGAGAATTGAAGGAAGATCTCTAGAATGAGTATTCTAGAAAGAATAGTTTAGAATTGTTCTAGATAGGGCAGTTCTAGAATTAAGTAGTTGAAGGAATATTCTAGAATATAGTAGAAAATATGCTTAGCCAGATTGTTCCAACACCTTCTATAAATAGAAGTAATCCATTTGAGTTGTAAGCAACCAACCAATAAAGAAAGAAAGCAACCAAGCAAGTAAGAAAGAGAGCAAACAAGAGTGACTGCTCAAGTAAAGAGTGTTACTGAAGCATGTAACAAGTGTGATCAAGATTGTAAGACCTAAGCGGGTTCTTACTTTGATATAATAAAATTCAAGATTGTGAGAAATCAATAGTGTCTATGGTCTTCACAAACAAAAATATTCAACATATCACCACACAACTTGGTACACGGATGTTTGCGTTACTAACTCTTACATTTGATCCCAAATTAACTTTGACTGGACAATTTCAAGTTATAAGATGAATGTTGATTTCCTTAAATATCCATTATATAATCCTTTTTTATCAATTTTTACCTATTTTATTCACCAAGTAAGAATAAGATGAGTTCTAACATTCACTACTCTTAAAAACCAATCAATTCAAAGGGAGAAACTGTTGAGTATTGTTGGTGGAGACGACGGACACTATCGATATCTCACAACTTGAAATTTATTATTGCAAAGTATGATGGAAGAATAAAAGATTTAGTCATTTGAACTTTCTATTTATAACAACAAAGAATAGTATGAACATGTGTTTATTGTGTCTTATTACAAAAGTCACAACTCACAACTTATCACAAAAGTCAAAATCATTTAATATAAAACTGTAAACGTTTTAGTATAATATAAGCTAGTATACGCACATGTGTAATGTACAAGAAAAATAATTATTATGTAATAAATTTTGAGCTAAAATTAGATGTAAGATATACATTATGATAAAGAGAAATAACTTGGAAGTTTTTTTATCAAAATGGTACAAATTAAAATTTTAGCTCTCTTGAAACAAATTAATCCACTTAAAATATGTACTGCTAACACACGTCAGATCTGTTTTTCACATCGTATCAATTTATATATATATATATATATATATATATATATATATGTATATATGTATATATATACACATATATATGTATGTATATATATACATACATATGTATGTATGTATATATATACATACATATGTATGTATGTATATATATACATACATACATATGTATGTATATATATGTATATATATGTATATATATGTATATATATACATATATATGTATATATATATATATATATGCATTTTTATATAGTAAATAATGTCGTAATAAATGTAAACCGTAAAGTGAACGAGTCATATAGATCCAATAGCATAAGTTCATAAGGGAACATATGAATGGAAAGTAAATGTCATTTAAATAATTAAAAATTATATCACTTAAATATAAAAAATTGTTATAAATCCATTGAATTGTGTGGATTGTCCTTTAGATATACTCAAGACTTAATTGTATTCATGTTTACATGTTTTCAAGGTGATAAGAACCATTTGGATAACTATGTCTACTAATTTGTGACCTTTGGAAGTGATATCTCAACACTATAAATAGAGATATCACTCACCATTTGGAAGACACAATTGAATAAAAAAAAGTTTTCTTTCTCATCTCTAAATCTTGTCTTCTTCTCTTTATACATATATTGCTATGAACTTGATTTTATAACTCGTTATCAGCACAAGACTCTAGCCAATTGAGAGTGAGTTTTAGTTTTTCTTTAGCTAATATCTTGACTTATCTCGTTATGAGAATCAAGATATTATAAGCATAAAATCAGGTCTATCTGTATTTTCTAAAATATTTTTCTGATTTATAGTGTTCATCACTAACAATTACTAGGAACCATAAGCATAAACTACTATTGGTTGAGTATGACATAAATACAAAATTTCTTAAATGGAAGAAGGTATAAAGTTTTAATAGCACGAGTTTGAATATTATTTTGATTGTTTTAAAAAATTTAAAGGCTAAGTCATGTTGTACTTCGGTTATACCGTTGTTTAAGGGTAAGATGGTGGATACAACTCTCATCGCACTAAAAAGGTAATACATCAGGTTAAAGTCCAGATGCACTATAATAAAAAATATTTGAGGATAAGATAGTAGATTCACGTTTTATCACACCAAGAGGATAAGACATAAATGTGAATTTTGATGCACCATGATCATAAGGAATTGGGTTCTAATCTCATAAAATTATGGCATAAAGTGTCTTATGGATAAGACATTGAGTTTGAGTCTCAATACACTATAATGATGATAAAATGATGACTTAGGCTTTGATGATAAGTCATGAAATTTGTCCCATCGAATTTGCTCCATTTCTTGAAAAGAATGTGATAGCAATGTATGATAACTTTGAAACGCGGAAGTTGATTTGCTCCATTCTATCGTATGAATATGGTAACAGTGGATAATAAGTCTGAAAGACGAAAAATAATTGTAAGCATGGAAGGACATAATTATAATTGTAATTATTGTGGTGATTATAAAAGAAGAATTATATGAGTTCTTCAAATAGTCCTTCAAATGGTGAAAATAATTTTATCATCAAAAGTTATGAAAGGTCATTGGACATGTGGTTGTCATGCAACCTTATTTGATAAGTTTATAAATTAACCATCAAAAGAAAAGAAGATAAAGTGGTGGTACATTTAACCTTTCAAAGTAATTTTGAGGTATGTCATGGAAATATAATAAATTCTAAAAAGTGAATGTGTCAAAATATGAAAAAACAAATATATGAATAATAATATATTCATTTGTGGTTGAAAATATGCCACAACTCACCTCTACGCGAGGTTTGAGATAAATAAATAAATTTTATTTGGCATAACATTATTTTTGCCTATAAATATTATGATATGTTTATTGTGAACTATCAAAAGGGCAAAAGAAAGAAATAATTTTTCCTATAATGTTGTGGTCATGACCAAAATGATATTATTGTATGGCAGTACAAATTTATCATTGGTTGTGTACCTATGGTACAACAAAAGTAAAACAAGAAACATGTCTTGTTCGTAATGCTTTTGACCATGACAATAATAATATAATTTCCTCCTTGAAGGAGATGCTCACCATAGGAATGGTGTCATACAATATGTGATAGTACACAAAATTAATATCAAGCTCTAACAAGTTATATTATTATAGAGGAATAATAATGGACTTGTATAAGTCTAAAAAAAACTTTTTAAGTTTCGGATGAATTGAAAAGAAATATTGAGACTATAAATTAAGAAAAGATTTAATTATCTTCAAATTACTACAATTGAACTGAGTTATAAATATTTATGCAAAAGTTTACCCATTGTTTCCTCTTGTTTGTCATACACAACATGGACATACTGATGAAATCACATGTAAAAGTAAAATGAAAATATACTGAAATAAGGATCAATTGACATGATCGGTTGGTCATTCCGATTAAAATATGATGCAATAATAATTGAGAGTTCACATAGTTGTATACTGAAGAAATCAAATATTCATCAAAAATTATCTTGTGTTGCTTATTCTCTGATAATTTGGTCATCGTACCATTGTACCAGCTAAGGTTGAGATTGCACTCCCTGAAATTTTTGGAACATATTAAAAGGTGAATTATGGGCTCATTCACCTGCCTGTGGATCATTTACAACTATATGATGTATACATCTATACGATGATCACATTTGTTTTATTGTCAACATACAAATTGGTGTTTGTAAGGTTGTTTGCTCAAATTGTTAAATTAAGAGCACAGTTTCAAACTATGAAATTATATTGATAATGCTGGTTGATTTAGAAAAAATTGTATGCCTCCAATTATAGCTAAATCATGATTATGAAAACAAAACTCCTAAATAAGATTTGGTATGAGATAATTTTATTTAACATGTAGAAACACATGTATGCATCAAGTCAATAAGGTTTCACCATTAAAATTGGTTTAGGGTCAAGAACCAAATAATATTTTAATCTAAAATGTTGAATGTGCAGTTATGATTTTAATTGTTCTACCACGCACAAAGATGAATTCTCAAATAAGGTTGGGAAGAATGTTAAATTTTCTAACATTAAGGGGAGAGGTGATTGGCAAATGAAAAGTATGTGTGAGGTTAATTATGAATTATCTAGATTCTCGTTAAAGAAAATGTGAACTTGAAGTTCAAGTGATAATTCTTTTGCATAATGTTGCAAATATATTGCCAGATGAATTTACTGACCCTATGTTATAATTCAGCTGCAAATGATCCAATGAGAAGTCCTTGAAGGACAAAGTCTATGATAAGCCTGAAGAGTAATAGACTAATCGATTCCTAACGTAAAATTCCTTGAAGAATGAGAGGAGCTAATGATCAATATGGTTATATAATAAGACAAGTAATATAATAGAGCACTACGATGTAACACTTCATAAAACCTTGAAAAAAGGTTCAACTACATGAAAAATGATGAAAATGAAGAGATCTCGATAAGTATGTCTTGTTGTAATTGATATCAAATAACTGTCGACAGTATCTTTGATATGAGGTAGCGCTCAATGATATAATTTGTGACGATGATCTTTAATTCAAATTTGTCATAGAGTGTGGACAGATAAATAATTGGTCAAATAAAATGCATGATTCAAGTATATTTTGTTTCACTTAGAAAAGTAACTTTTTGAACTGATAGTCCATAAATCAGGTATAATGTTAGTGGGGTACAAAACTGAAAGGTCATTATGTATGTCTATATAAGAGGCATTTGCCTTCATAAATAAAACACACCTCTTCCACTACTCTCTTCTCTCTCTTTACGCTTCCATCCCAAAATTGATATCAGAGCTAGCTAGTTAATTAATTAAGCTAATAACTATGGAAGAATCTGGAGCTATAAATCTACAAAATCAGGTATACTCTCTTAAATTTATGAGTAGCTAAATAAATTTATTCCTGAAAATCTCTTGTTGATTATAATTGTTTATCATGACTTAATAATGCTCTAATAAACATCTTTAGAAGGTTTGCTACAGAAATATTCTCTGAATAAGTATGCCCAGGCTATGCCATCCTAAGGTTGAAACCGGTAGGCAAGAAAGCTGTTTAGGGGAGTAAACAAAGTTGAGGCGCTGTTAGGGTAACTTACCAAAGAAGAAAGCTGTAGTAGTGACTAGACAAGATGATTATTAAATCATTATTATTTCATAATAAATAAAGTATAATCCATTAAGAGGTTGGAAGGAATAAATTTTTTAGCAAAAATAAATAAAATGAGTACCTATTTAATAGATGATGATAATAACTACAAGATATTACTACTCTATATATTAAAAGATCTGAGTACTGATATAAAAAGAGAAATTTATGACAAATTGGTAACATATGAGATAATAGAAATAACAACCCAACGTTGGACTGAGTTAACCATACAAAGTATACAAGATGAGCTTTATTATGACATGTATGATTTATATGATGATTTAGATATTGGAGATTAAATATGACTGAATATTGGCTAAGGCGATATGGTAGAAATTACAGGTTAAAAAAGATTAAATATCCAGATAAATTAAGTAAGATTTTTAAAATATTATATAAAAAATTATGATGGATAAAAATAAAAATACTAAAATAAAAAGAACCAAGATAGATAAAAAGGTAAGAAAAATATGGAAAAAATTAAAACCTTTATATATGGAATATAAACTATTACAATTAACTAAAGCAAGTAATAATGAAGAAGATCATTTAATAAATATAATTTCAAACACAGAATACAAATATGTTTGTTATTTGAAAAAACAGTATGAACAAAGAAATTTATAAACAACAATTAATAGAAAAAATAATGAAAAAAATAACTGAAAAAGAACAAGAATTACAACATAGAAAAAGAAGGCTAGAAAAAAATATATTAGCAGAAGTATGTAATAAATCAATACTAGCACAAAAAAAAGTTATATTTATGTTAGAATCAGAATTAGATTGTCTTGAATATGAGTTACAACATAATATAATACATAAATTATAATGAATAAAGAAGAATTTGCAGTAGACGAAAAAACATATGAAAATCAAGACGGAATGATAATAAAAATAATATTTTCAAATCTAGGAAGAAGATATAAAAAGATAGGAAATAATCTATACTTAATGTTAGAAAAAGAAACATCAAAATTAGAGGTAGTTTAACAGCTATGATAAGAATAACAAAAGAAAATGAAGAAATAGACAAATCAAAAGAAATTGAAAAAATAAAAATACAAGCAAAACAAGAAGTACAACAATTAGAAGAAATAAAAAACACAAGAATAAGTGAATTAGAAAAAGAATTAGCTAGGTTAAAATTATTATATGAAAATAAACAAAAACAAAAGGAAAAAGATAGAGAACTTGAATTAACTAATGAAATAAAAGAAATGGAACAAAAATTAAATGAAGATATTGAGGTAAATGAAGTAAATGAAATAGATGAAAATGAAAATGAGCAAAAATTAGAAATAAGTGACATAAGTGAGACATATACAGAAATCTTAGAACAGACAAATAAAATAAAAAAATTGGAAATAAACACAGGAGATATGAATAAACCTAGTACGTCAAGAGTAAAACCCCCAGATAATAGTCCCAGAAATAGCCCTAGAAGTAGTCCTAGGTGGACACCACCAACTTATTATACAGAAAGTTATCAACAATCAGTTAGAAATAATGCAATATGGAACAGTAGATTAAACAAAAATTGGATACCGAAACCAATAAGTGAACAATATAATTTCTTAGATTTAGATTGTGTCACAGACATAAATAAAGCAATATTACTATGGACAGGAAATATATCCAAACAGTTAATAGATAACAAAATAGAAACAACAAAAACACCGAGATACATAGAAAGAACATTCATAGGAACAGCAAAATTATGAATAGAAAATCTACCCCCATAAAGTTTAGAAGTACTTAGAAATGATAAGAAAATGGATGGATCCCCATCAGCAACAAATATAGATATACTAGACAAATATGAATCAGCAATAAGAAGTGAATTTGGAGGTATGACCACGGATATAAGAGAACAAAATAGGGAAAAAATAATAAATAGACAACTTATGACAAAATTAGCTATATGTAAAATGTGTTATATAGAAGAATATACTTGTGCATTCAAAGAATATTACTACAAAGCTAAATACAATTTAGACGAAGCAAAAGAAAACAATAATTTACAAAATTACCAGAACCATTTAGTACAAAAATAATAAAGGATTGGAATAATGAAGGAATGGTAGATACTTTAGGAGCTAGAATAAAATTTCTATCTCAATGGTTTACACAATTATGTGAGAACCAAAAAGAAAAATTAAAAATGGAAAAAGTACTAAATAAAAATTTATCATGTTGTAAAAATAAAATAGCACCACAGTTTGGGTGTACAAATAAAAAACAAAAATCCAGAAGATATAAAAATTATAGAAAAAATAAAACTAAGTATAAATATAAACAACCAAGACGAAGGTATTATGTAAAAAACTATAAAATGAAAAGATCATATAGACCTAAAAGAAAAATATCTCAATGTACATGTTATAATTGTGGAAAGACAGGACACATAGCTAGAGATTGTAAATTACCTAAAATCCAAAAAGAAAACAAATTGCAGAAATAGTTATAGATGATGACGAATATATGCAAATAGAATATATAGACTATGAATTAAGTGAAAACGATAGTATATACGAAGTATCAGATATAGAAACTGAAAATGGAGAAGAAGATAATGAAATAGAAGAAGAAGAAATATAATGTCTGAAAACGAAATAATATCTAAAGAGAATTATGAAGATGAAGAATCATCACACCAAAAAATTACATTTGATAATACACTTTTTGAACAAATAAAAGGAAAAGAATTAGATTTGAGTGTTGAAAAAATACTTGACATACCTATACTAAAACTGGTTTAAAAGGCAGAAAGAAAAATACTATGTAGTTAGTCAACAAGAACACATCATAGACGGTAAATATACAAGCGGAAAAGCATATATATCTATAATAAGCAAACGAATAATAAATAAAGAAATACAAAACATAAAAAATAAAGAAGCTATAAAATATGTACATTTAGGAGGAACAGAAATACTAATAAAAGCTTGTTTCAGAGAAGGAATAGATACACCTATTGAAATATATTTAGCAGATGATAGAATAAAACATCCTATAGAAAAAAGTGTAATAAGTGCAGTTAAAGGAAATTTAATATACCAAAAATTTAAATTTATAATAAGTGGTAATTATACAGTAGCATTAACAGATACAAATATAGATAAATCATTAGTGTTATATTGGAAAATGTCAGGAATAGAGTTAGCACCAGGAAGTAAGGTATTCACAGCAAGATGTAAAAATCTATATATATTAACAACAAAACATAAAATAACAGCAAGAAATAAAATAGATAAAATAAAAATAGAAAATCCTTTTGAAAAAATAATTACTGTAATAGACAATAATGATTATAGCTATAAAGAAATTAACATAGAAGAAGATTTAGAAATTGTAAAAGAAAGATTAAGAACTTCAAGCATACCAAATACATTAACAAGAGCTTCCTCATCAAGAATAAGTTCATCTAAAAGAAAATATGAAATATCACAAGATTTAGAAGAAATAACAATATATCATTATTTTATAACAGGAATAATGGACCAGAGAAAATATAAAATCCTGATAAACACAGGACAAAAAGAAAATCATATAACAAGAGAACTAGTATTAGAAGAAGAAATTATGAAAACAGGACACATATGTCCTGGATTACCTAGTGAAATAGTAAATACAAATGAAGAGACAACAGAAAAAGAAATAATTATAGGAGGAATTCCATTAAAAATACAATTTAAGATATATGAAGGAAATCATAATATCACATTAGGAATTAAATGGTTAGAAAAGGTTAAACCATACAACATAGAAAATGAACAATTAACAATAACTTGTCAAAATAAGAAAATAATTATAAAAAGAACCAAAAATGATTAATGAAAATATTTGTACTTGCAAAAATTATTGTAGAAGGATATCACAACAGATATTATACACCTATGATAGATACAGGAGCAGAAGCGAATATATGTAAATATAATTGCTTACCAGGAGATAAATGGGAAAAATTAAAAACACCTATGGTAGTAACAGGATTTAATAATGAAGGAAGTATGATCAAATATAAAGCAAAAAAATATAAAAATACAAATATGGGATAAAATACTAACAATAGAAGAAATGTATAATTTCGAATTTACCACAAAAGATATGTTATCAGGAATGCCATTTTTAGATAGATTTTACCCACATATAATAACAAAAACACACTGGTGGCTTACTATGCCATGTGGCCATAAAATAGGAGCAAAAAGAGTAAAAACTAAACAACGAAAATCTATAGAATGGATTAAAGGTAGTGAAAAAATAAACCAGGAGATGGAAAATATAAGTGAAAAACAAATATCACAACTAAAAATCATTATATTTGTAATAGACAAAGTTAAAATAATCAATGAACAACTAGAACAATTATATAATGAAGACCCATTACAAGGATGGAAAAAACATAAAACAAAAGTAAAAATTGAACTAATAGATGAAAATAGTATAATAACACAAAAACCGTTAAAATATAACTTTGATGATTTACAAGAATTTAAAATACATATAAATGAATTACTGGAAAAAAATTACATACAAGAAAGTAACAGTAAACATACAAGCCCAACATTTATAGTAATAAAACACAGTGAACAAAAAAGAGGTAAAAGTAGAATGGTTATTGACTACAGAAATTTAAATGCCAAAACTAAAACATATAACTACTCAATACCTAATAAAATACTTAAAATAAGACAAATACAAGGATATAATTATTTTAGTAAATTTGACTGTAAATCAGGATTTTACCATCTAAAATTAAAAGAAGAATCTAAACAATTAACAGCATTCACAGTACCGCAAGGATTGTATAAATGGAATGTATTACCATTTGGATATAAAAATGCACCAGGTAGATATCAACATTTTATGGACAACTATTTTAACCAATTAGAAAACTGTATCATATATACAGATGATATATTATTATACTCCAAAACACAAGATGAACATATAAGATTATTAGAAAAACTCATACATATAATCAAACATTCAGGCATAAGTTTAAGTAAAAGTAAAGCAGAAATTATGAAACCACAGATAGAATTTCTAGGAATACAAATAGATAAAAATGGAATAAAAATGCAAACTCACATAGTACAAAAAATAATTACTATTGATGAAAATATAGATACAAAGAAGAAATCACAATCATTTTTAGGACTAGTAAACCAAGTAAGAGAATATATACCAAAACTAGCACAACATTTAAAACCACTATATAAAAAACTCAAAAAAGATATTGAATATCATTTTGACAATAAAGATAAAGAACACATAAAAAATATTTAAAAATTATGCAAAAAAACTACCAAAATTATATTTTCCTGATGAAAATAAAGAGTTTACTTATATTGTTGAAACAGACTCGAGTGATCATAGTTATGGAGGAGTTTTAAAATACATATATAACAAAGAAAAAATAGAACATCATTGTAGATATTATTCAGGATCTTATACAGAAGCACAAATAAAATGGGAAATAAATAGAAAACAATTATTTGCATTATATAAATGTTTATTTGCATTTGAACCATATATAGTTTACAATAAATTTATTGTAAGAACAGATAACACACAAGTAAAATGGTGGATAACAAAAAAGTTAGATGATTCAGTTACAACAAAAGAAATAAGGAGATCGGTATTGAATATATTAAATTTTACATTTACAATTGAAATTATAAAAACTGATGAAAATCTCGTTGCAGATTACCTATCAAGAAAAAGGAACACGAACTGAACCAGATACAACAGAAGAAATACTCAAAGCTATTACTACACTCTTGACGAAAGTAGACAGTATGAGTAAAGAGTTACAAAATTTGAAAACTAAAAGTCAGCAGCATGACTATAAATATGCGGAGCTATGTCGATCGGAAGACACAAAAATTCCAGAGCTACAAGGAGACGGTGGGAAACTCCTTAAAACCCATAACAATGTTTGTTTAAATGCAGCTACAGCCAGCACATCTACAGCAGGACAATCTACAAAAAAGGAGGAGAATAAGGTAAAATATACAAATACAAATTTGAATAAACTATTCTCAAAACCATACACTCCTCAAAATACCCAAAAAGATATATCTGTTACCCCACAAACAAATACCTATAAAGCCAGCCTAGACTCTAAAAAACAGACATATAATTACATCACAAGAACATACATAGAAAATATACACAGAGTACAAACATTTCTAAACCTAAACCCCAGAGCCAAAGAAACAAAAAACCCAACTGAAGACTATATAACCCAATATTTACAAGGATACAATAAGCTAATTGCACAACCAGGAACCAACCCAAATCTAGTAGCAACCTGCTACAACTACGGATTATTAAGTACTGTATATACAATAATGGGAGACGAGATATCAAAGATACCGAAATTATATAAAGCCTTTTTACAATATAAAAGAGTAACTAAAGGGACTCTTTTTTACATAATGTTTTACGCAGCAACAGCAGAGATACTATATGAAGAAGTTAAACCAACAGTACAAGCTATAAAGATTGGACTTACAAGAGAAATGATAATCCCAGAAAAAATAGATATCCAAGAAGAAATACAAAAAGTGGATATTCCAGAATTTTATGCAACTAAAAGAACTATCGGAATAGCTACTATACTAAATGAGATGACAAATAATTACATAAACGAAAATGCAATTTGGACATATTACAACAGAGACCAGACAATCATCTACTCAAATTGCAGAGAAATTAGAATAGCAGATATGGAAGATCTAAGACAATGGATATTGAGCTTGCTAAAGCCAGAACAAATACCTACGACAAGAGCTATACGAAAGAATTTTATCTCAGCCAATTTGATGACAAGATATTGCAAATTAATAGGTCATTATGTATGTCTATATAAGGGGCATTTGCCTTCATAAATAAAACACACCTCTTCCACTACTCTCTTCTCTCTCTTTACGCTTCCACCCCAAAATTGGTATTAGAGCTAGCTAGTTAATTAATTAAGCTAATAACTATGGAAGAATCTGGAGCTATAGATCTACAAAATCAGGTATACTCTCTTAAATTTATGAGTAGCTAAATAAATTTATTCCTTAAAATCTCTTGTTGATTATAATTGTTTATCATGACTTAATAATGCTCTAATAAACATCTTTAGAAGGTTTGCTACAGAAATATTCTCTGAATAAGTATGCCCAGACTAAGCCATCCTAAGATTGAAACCGGTAGGCAAGGAAGCCATTTAGGGGAGTAAACAAAGTTGAGGCACTGTTAGGGTAACTAACCAAAGAAGAAAGCTGTAGTAGTGACTAGACAAGATGATTATTAAATCATTATTATTTCATAATAAATAAAGTATAATCCATTAAGAGGTTGGAAGGAATAAAATTTTTAGCAAAAACAATTTTGGGGTGGAAGCGTAAAGAGAGAGAAGAGAGTAGTGGAAGAGGTGTGTTTTATTTATGAAGGCAAATGCCCCTTATATAGACATACATAATGACCTTTCATCTTTATCAAAAGACAATTGGCCTTTACTATTTACACAGTAACTTGACTCTTACTATTTACACAGTTACTTGACTCTTACTATTTACGATAAAGACATACTGACACTATTGACTTTACGATTTTTTACAAGAAAATAAAATAAACTTTGGTCAAATGACCGACAATGACTATGACCTAATTTGTACATATATCTTTATGTAGTTTTCTTCTTGCTTTCTTTCCAATATCTTGTTCTTCACATCTTTTATTCTAGTTGGACGTCTGGCACATAATTGTCTTCTCCTTCACATTTTGAACATATATGGTCAGGATATTTTTGTCCTATTAATTTGCAATATCTTGTCATCAAATTGGCTGAAATAAAATTCTTTCGTATAGCTCTTGTTGTAAGTATTTGTTCTGGCTTTAGCAAGCTCAATATCCATTGTCTTAGATCTTCCATATCTGCTATTCTAATTTCTCTGCAATTTGAGTAGATGATTGTCTGGTCTCTGTTGTAATATGTCCAAATTGCATTTTTGTTTATGTAATTATTTGTCATCTCATTTAGTATAGTAGCTATTTCGATAGTTCTTTTATTTGCATAAAATTCTGGAATATCCACTTTTTGTATTTCTTCTTGGATATCTATTTTTCCTGGGATTATCATTTCTCTTGTAACTCCAATTTTTATAGCTTGTATTGTAGGTTTAACTTCGTCATATAGTATCTCTGCTGTAGCTGCGTAAAACTTTATGTAAAAAAGAGTCCCTTTAGTTACTCTTTTATATTGTAAAAAGGCTTTATATAATTACTGTATCTTTGATATCTCGTCTCCCGTTATTGTATATACAGTACTTAATAATCCGTAGTTGTAGCAGGTTGCTACTAGATTTTGGTTGGTTCCTGGTTGTGCAATTAGCTTATTGTATCCTTGTAAATATTGGGTTATATAGTCTTCAGTTGGGTTTTTTGTTTCTTTGGCTCTGGGGTTTAGGTTTAGAAATGTTTGTACTCTGTGTATATATTCTATGTATGTTCTTGTGATGTAATTATATGTCTGTTTTTGAGAGTCTAGGCTGGCTTTATAAGTATTTGTTTGTGGGGTAACAAATATATCTATTTGGGTATTTTGAGGAGTGTATGGTTTTGAGAATAGTTTATTCAAATTTGTATTTGTATATTTTACCTTATTCTCTTCCTTTTTTGTAGATTGTCCTGCTGTAGATGTGCTGGCTGTAGCTGCATTTAAACAAACATTGTTATGGGTTTTAAGGAGTTTCCCATCGTCTCCTTGTAGCTCTGGAATTTTTGTGTCTTCCGATCGACATAGCTCCGCATATTTATAGTCATGCTGCTCACTTTTAGTTTTTAAATTTTGTAACTCTTTACTCATACTGTCTACTTTCGTAGAAAGTGTAGTAATAGCTTTGAGTATTTCTTCTGTTGTATCTGGTTCAGTTCGTGTTCCTTTTTCTTGATAGGTAATCTGCAACGAGATTTTCATCAGTTTTTATAATTTCAATTGTAAATGTAAAATTTAATATATTCAATACCAATCTCCTTATTTCTTTTGTTGTAACTGAATCATCTAACTTTTTTGTTATCCACCATTTTACTTGTGTGTTATTTTTTCTTACAATAAATTTATTGTAAACTATATATGGTTCAAATGCTAATAAACATTTATATAATGCAAATAATTGTTTTCTATTTATTTCCCATTTTATTTGTGCTTCTGTATAAGATCCTGAATAATATCTACAATGATGTTCTATTTTTTCTTTGTTATATATGTATTTTAAAACTCCTCCATAACTATGATCACTCGAGTCTGTTTCAACAATATAAGTAAACTCTTTATTTTCATCAGGAAAATATAATTTTGATAGTTTTTTGCATAATTTTTAAATATTTTTTATGTGTTCTTTATCTTTATTGTCAAAATGATATTCAATATCTTTTTTGAGTTTTTTATATAGTGGTTTTAAATGTTGTGCTAGTTTTGGTATATATTCTCTTACTTAGTTTACTAATCCTAAAAATGATTGTAATTTCTTCTTTGTATCTATATTTTCATCAATAGTAATTATTTATTGTATTATGTGAGTTTGCATTTTTATTCCATTTTTATCTATTTGTATTCCTAGAAATTCTATCTGTGGTTTTATAATTTCTGCTTTACTTTTACTTAAACTTATGCCTGAATGTTTGATTATATGTATGAGTTTTTCTAATAATCTTATATGTTCATCTTGTGTTTTGGAGTATAATAATATATCATCTGTATATATGATACAGTTTTCTAATTGGTTAAAATAGTTGTCCATAAAATGTTGATATCTACCTGGTGCATTTTTATATCCAAATGGTAATACATTCCATTCATAGAATCCTTGCAGTACTGTGAATGCTGTTAATTGTTTAGATTCTTCTTCTAATTTTAGATGGTAAAATCCTGATTTACATCCAAATTTACTAAAATAATTATATCCTTGTATTTGTCTTATTTTAAGTATTTTATTAGATATTGGGTAGTTATATGTTTTAGTTTTAGCATTTAAATTTCTGTAGTCAATAACCATTCTACTTTTACCTCTTTTTTGTTCACTGTGTTTTATTACTATAAATGCTGGGCTTGTATGTTTACTGTTACTTTCTTGTATGTAATTTTTTCCAGTAATTCATTTATATGTATTTTAAATTCTTGTAAATCATCAAAGTTATATTTTAACGGTTTTTGTGTTATTATACTATTTTCATCTATTAGTTCAATTTTTACTTTTGTTTTATGTTTTTCTCATCCTTGTAATGGGTCTTCATTATATAATTGTTCTAGTTGTTCATTGATTATTTTAACTTTGTCTATTACAAATATAATGATTTCTAGTTGTGATATTTGTTTTTCACTTATATTTTCCATCTCCTGGTTTATTTTTTCACTACCTTTAATCCATTATATAGATTTTCGTTGTTTATTTTTTACTCTTTTTGCTCCTATTTTATGGCCACATGGCGTAGTAAGCCACCAGTGTGTTTTTGTTATTATATGTGGGTAAAATCTATCTAAAAATGGCATTTCTAATAACATATCTTTTGTGGTAAATTCGAAATTATACATTTCTTCTATTGTTAGTATTTTATCCCATATTTGTATTTTTATATTTTTTGCTTTATATTTGATCATACGTCCTTCATTATTAAATTCTGTTACTACCATAGGTGTTTTTAATTTTTCCCATTTATCTTCTGGTAAGCAATTATATTTACATATATTCGCTTCTGCTCCTGTATCTATCTTAGGTGTATAATATCTGTTGTGATATCCTTCTACAATAATTTTTGCAAGTACAAGTATTTTCATTAATCATTTTTGGTTCTTTTTATAATTATTTTCTTATTTTGACAAGTTATTGTTAATTGTTCATTTTCTATGCTGTATGGTTTAACCTTTTCTAACCATTTAATTCCTAATGTGATATTATGATTTCCTTCATATATCTTAAATTGTATTTTTAATGGAATTCCTCCTATAATTATTTCTTTTTCTGTTGTCTCTTCATTTGTATTTACTATTTCACTAGGTAATCCAGGGCATATGTGTCCTGTTTTCATAATTTCTTCTTCTAATACTAGTTCTCTTTTTATATGATTTTCTTTTTGTCCTGTGTTTATCAGGATTTTATATTTTCTCTGGTCCATTATTCCTGTTATAAAATAATGATATATTGTTATTTCTTCTAAATCTTGTGATATTTCATATTTTCTTTTAGATGAACTTATTCTTGATGAGGAAGCTCTTGTTAATGTATTTGGTATGCTTGAAGTGCTTAATCTTTCTTTTACAATTTCTAAATCTTCTTCTATGTCAATTTCTTTATAGCTATAGTCATTATTGTCTATTACAGTAATTATTTTTTCAAAAGGATTTTCTATTTTTATTTTATCTATTTTATTTCTTGCTGTTATTTTATGTTTTGTTGTTAATATATATAGATTTTTACATCTTGCTGTGAATACCTTACTTCCTGGTGCTAACTTTATTCCTGACATTTTCCAATATAATACTAATGATTTATCTATATTTGTATCTGTTAATGCTACTGTATAATTAGCACTTATTATAAATTTAAATTTTTGGTATATTAAATTTCCTTTAACTGCACTTATTACACTTTTTTCTATAGGATGTTTTATTCTATCATCTGCTAAATATATTTCAATAGGTGTATCTATTTCTTCTCTGAAACAAGCTTTTATTAGTATTTCCGTTCCTCCTAAATGTACATATTTTATAGCTTCTTTATTTTTTATGTTTTGTATTTCTTTATTTATTATTCGTTTGCTTATTATAGGTATATATGCTTTTCCGCTTGTATATTTACCGTATATGATGTGTTCTTTTTGACTAACTACATAGTATTCTTCTTTCTGCCTTTTAAACCAGTTTTTTAGTATAGGTATGTCAAATATTTTTTCAACACTCAAATCTAATTCTTTTCCTTTTATTTGTTCAAAAAGTGTATTATCAAATATAATTTTTTGGTGTGATGATTCTTCATCTTCATAATTCTCTTTAGATATTATTTCGTTTTCAGACATTATATTTCTTCTTCTTCTATTTCATTATCTTCTTCTCCATTTTCAGTTTCTATATCTGATACTTCATATATACTATCTTTTTCACTTAGTTCATAGTCTATGTATTCTAGTTGCATATATTCGTTATTATCTATAACTATTTCTGCAATTTGTTTTCTTTTTGGATTTTTAGGTAATTTACAGTCTCTAGCTATGTGTCCTATCTTTCCGCAATTATAACATATACATTGAGATATTTTTCTTTTAGGTCTATATGATCTTTTCATTTTATAGTTTTTTACATAATACCTTCGTCTTGGTTGTTTATATTTATACTTAGTTTTATTTTTTCTATAATTTTTACATCTTCTGAATTTTTGTTTTTTATTTGTACACTCAAACTGTGGTGCTATTTTATTTTTACAACATGATAAATTTTTATTTAGTACTTTTTTCATTTTTAATTTTTCTTTTTGGTTCTCACATAATTGTGTAAACCATTGAGATAGAAATTTTATTCTAGCTCCTAAAGTATCTATCATTCCTTCATTATTCCAATCCTTTATTATTTTTGTACTAAATGGTTCTGGTAATTTTGTAAAATATTGTTTTCTTATTTCTTTTGCTTCGTCTAATTGTATTTAGCTTTGTAGTAATATTCTTTGAATGCACAAGTATATTCTTCTATATAACACATTTTACATATAGCTAATTTTGTCATAAGTTGTCTATTTATTATTTTTTTCCCTATTTTGTTCTCTTATATCCGTGGTCATACCTCCAAATTCACTTCTTATTGCTGATTCATATTTGTCTAGTATATCTATATTTGTTGCTCATGGGGATCCATCCATTTTCTTATCATTTCTAAGTACTTCTAAACTTTCTGGGGGTAGATTTTCTATCCATAATTTTGTTGTTACTATGAATGTTCTTTCTATGTATCTCGGTGTTTTTGTTGTTTCTATTTTGTTATCTATTAACTGTTTGGATATATTTCCTGTCCATAGTAATATTGTTTTATTTATGTCTGTGACACAATCTAAATCTAAGAAATTATATTGTTCACTTATTGGTTTCGGTATCCAATTTTTATTTAATCTACTGTTCCATATTGCATTATTTCTATTTGATTGTTGATAACTTTCTGTATAATAAGTTGGTGGTGTCCACCTAGGACTACTTCTAGGGCTATTTCTGGGACTATTATCTGGGGTTTTTACTCTTGACGTACTAGGTCTATTCATATCTCCTGTGTTTATTTCCAATTTTTTTATTTTATTTGTCTGTTCTAAGATTTCTGTATATGTCTCACTTATGTCACTTATTTCTGATTTTTGGTCATTTTCATTTTCATCTATTTCATTTACTTTATTTACCTCAATATCTTCATTTAATTTTTGTTCCATTTCTTTTATTTCATTAGTTAATTCAAGCTCTTTATCTTTTTCCTTTTGTTTTTGCTTATTTTCATATAATAATTTTAACCTAACTAATTCTTTTTCTAATTCACTTATTCTTGTATTTTTTATTTCTTCTAATTGTTGTACTTCTTGTTTTGCTTGTATTTTTATTTTTTCAATTTCTTTTGATTTGCCTATTTCTTCATTTTCTTTTGTTATTCTTATCATAGCTGTTAAACTATCCTCTAATTTTGCTGTTTCTTTTTCTAACATTAAGTATAGATTATTTCCTATCTTTTTATATCTTCTTCCTAGATTTGAAAATATTATTTTTATTATCATTCCGTCTTGATTTTCATATGTTTTTTCGTCTACTGCAAATTCTTCTTTATTCATTATAATTTATGTATTATATTATGTTGTAACTCATATTCAAGACAATCTAATTCTGATTCTAACATAAATATAACTTTTCTTTGTGCTAGTATTGATTTATTACATACTTCTGCTAATATATTTTTTTCTAGCCTTCTTTTTCTATGTTGTAATTCTTGTTCTTTTTCAGTTACTTTCCATTATTTTTTCTATTAATTGTTGTTTATAAATTTCTTTGTTCATACTGTTTTTTCAAATAACAAACATATTTGTATTCTGTGTTTGAAATTATATTTATTAAATGATCTTTTTCATTATTACTTGCTTTAGTTAATTGTAATAGTTTATATTCCATGTATAAAGGTTTTATTTTTTCCATATTTTTCTTACCTTTTTATCTATCTTGGTTCTTTTTATTTTAGTATTTTTATTTTTATCCATCATAATTTTTATATAATATTTTAAAAAGTTTACTTACTTTATCTGGATATTTAATCTTTTTTAACCTGTAATTTCTACCATATCGCCTTAGCCAATATTCAGTCTTATTTAATCTTCAATATCTAAATCATCATATAAATCATACATGTCATAATAAAGCTCATCTTGTGTACTTTGTATGGTTAACTCAGTCCAACCTTGGGTTGTTATTTCTATTATCTCATATGTTACCAATTTGTCATAAATTTCTCTTTTTATATCAGTACTCAGATCTTTTAATATATAGAGTAGTGATATCTTGTAGTTATTATCATCATCTATTAAATAGGTACTCATTTTATTCATTTTTGCTAAAAATTTTATTCCTTCCAACCTCTTAATGCTATGGTATAACCATAAGATATCAAGTACGGCTTGTGCCTTGGGGCATAAAGGTTTATCGCAAAAATCGTGACATTATTGGAGATGTTTTCTCCTATGGTGGATGCAATGAGATTTGTTTTGATTTGATAATATATGAAAACTTAAATGTATATAATGAATAATTATCATGTCTAGCTAGACAATACTGAAGGTTATATGAAAACCATTGAAGCAATTAAGGTGTCTGAAGTATATAAAAGTTTGAAAGAAACTTTTCAATAAAGCTTCAAGAATCCTTATATGGATTGAAATAATAAAGTAAACAAAGGGTACAAAAAGAATGACCCTAACTGTCCTTGAATTTATGAAATGGTCAGAATCTGAATTTGTTATAATAGTTGTGTATGTTGATGACTTGAACATCATTAGCACTCTTAAAGAGCTTTCAAAAATTGTTGAGTGTTTGAAAAGGTGAAAGTGTATTGATAAAATAAAAATTTGTCTTGACCTACAAATTGATAATTTGACAAATGAAATATTTGTCCATCAGTCAATATATACCCAAAAAAATTTGATGCAATTTTGTATTCATAAATCACATTCATTGATTACCCCAATGATTATGAGATTGCTTGACATAAATAAATGTCCACTTTGATCTAGAAAGAAGGATGGGAAGTTTCTTAGCGATGAAACTCCATATCTTAGTGCAATCAGGGCACTAATGCATCTTGCTAACAATACTCGATCAAATATGTTGTTTTGCAGTAAATTTACTGGCAAGGTTCAGTTCCACCTCAACAAAACGACAATGAAATGGTGTTTACATGCTTGAATATCTTCGAAGGACCATATACATGGGTTTATTCTATTCCGAAGAATTCAAGTCAGAGCTGACTGATTACGCAAATGAGAATTTTTATCACATTTGCACAAATCTATATCTCAAACACGCTATTTATTTATATGTGGAGGCACAATATATCTTGGCGGTCAATGAAGCAAATGGTGGCAATCACTTCTTCAAACCATTCAGAAATAAAAGTCTCCATGAAACAAGTCAAGAGTGTGTCTGGTTGAGATCAATGACACACTATATTCAGGAAATATGTGATTTTTCTTTTTAAAAAAATTACCAACCACAGTTTACAAAGATAATTAACTGCAAATGAAAGTGCCCACGAAATGATTGTTGCTATGAACGAGTTGAATGAGTCATTTACTTGCAATAACGAGGTCATGACAAATAGAATGATATTCTAGAATGTATTCAGATAAGCTCAGAGTCTCGTTATATCATTGAAATCAGAAAATGATATATCAGGATGAGTTCAACGATGCAACATCTTCATGAATGCGATTTGATCAACAAGACACTGTTAATATCAATATTGAGAAGTCGGTGTACAAGATTGAAGACATCATCACAAGAAATTAAGTGATGTTTTAATCAGGGAGGAGTATAATATACACGTTGCACTCTTTTTTCCTTGACCAAAGTTTTACCCCAATGGGTTTTCCTGGCAAGGTTTTAATGAGGCAACAAAAAATGTATATCAAAAAGTATGTGTACTCTTTTTTCTTCACTAGAATTTTTTTCCCACTAGATTTTTTCTAGTAAGATTTTAACGAGACACATTATCTATGGACATCCAAGGGGGAGTGTTATAAATTCATTTAATTGTGTGGATTGTCCTTTATATATACTCAAGACTTAATTGTATTCATGTTTACATGTTTCCAAGGTGATAAGAACTATTTGATTAACTATGTCTACTAATTTGTGACCTTTGGGAGTGATATCTCACCATTTGAAATAGAGATATCACTCACCATTTGAAAGACACACTTGAATAGAAAAAAAATTCTCTTCTTCATCTCTAAATCTTGTCTTTTTCTGTTTATACATATATTGCTATGAACATGATTTTATAATAAAAATTAAATTGTCATATAACTTTTTATTATTAGCTTGTCAATTCATGACTTTTCCCTCTCACTAACAAGGGAATAAAAAATATTAAAAGATACATAACTATTGTTTTTGGGCTGGACAACTTTTTATGAGATATATTTTAATTAAGGTAAGCACGTTAAAATTTAGAATGATGATAAAAACATAATAATGTTAAATATCAAAATTGATCATTCATTATAGGGAAAATTATATATAATGGTAAACTAATAAATCAAATTAAATACTATAATTACACTTTGATTTAATTGTGCCCTGTAGCAAACTGTTTGTCAGTCACCTCTCTCCCTCAAACTCTCGCTCGCCACTCTCCCTCTCTCGCTCCATCTCTCGCTTGCTCCCTCTCACTTTTATACAAACACGAATGTATAAAATGTGCTTGTGTTTGTGTAAAGCAAAAAAAATTATATATTTACATACATTTTCGTTCCCCTCTCCCAGATCTCGCTCGCCACTCTCCCACATCTCACTCGTCACCCTCACCTCTATCGTTTATACAAACAGAAATGAAATGTATGTATTGTATTTATGTTTGTATAAAGCGAGAGAAAATTGTATATACACCTACAAATACATATATCTTCGTCCTATACACTTATAATTATACAATACAATTATTCTCCTGCCCAATTTTCTTTTGTCTTTCTCTCTTTTTCGTTTTATACATGAACAAATTTTACAATTGATTTGCATACATCTGCTTTCTTTTGTATATGTATAGTGAATTATACAATTGGTTTCTTTGTATATGTATAGTGAATTATACATATTTATGTTTGCTATGGAGTGCGATTATGCAAACGTTATAGCATACAAATATGAATTTTGTGTTTGCTATATGTAAAAGTTGTGCTTCATTACATTATACAACATAAAGGCCGATGAACTCTTTTTTCTTTTCCATACTGCTCACTCTGTCATATAGGAAATCAATTTATTTTCTTCAAATTTAAGGAAAACGATTTTCCTTAAGAAAAAAAAAGAAAATCATTTTCCAAAATAACCTCACACCTTAACTTTCTATTCAAACTTAATTCTCAGTTCTCGATTCTTGATACTAATTCTTGATTTGCTCTTAATCCCCGATTCGAGGCCCAAATCTCAAGTTTTGAATTGAGTTGGAATCAGATCTCGAGTTAGAATTAGAGGTCAAATTTTGGATCAGGTGTTGAGGTTGGGTTGTGAATCATGTGTTGGATAGGGTTTTGAGTCAGGTGTCAGAGTTGGTTTTTGGGTTGAGAGTTGAGGTCAGGTGCGGGGTTGGAGTCAAGTCTCAAATCTAGGCTCGTGGTCTCATGTTTGGGTCAAGGTTGAGTCTTGAGTCAGGTCAAATCTTGAGTCTCGAGTATGGTTCGAGGTCACAAATTGAGATTAAGGTAAGGTCTCGGGTATAGTGTAGAGGTCAGGTTTCCTGTCAGGGTTGGGTCTCGGGTCAAAGTTGAGGTCAAGGTTGAGGGTTGAGGTCAAGGTTGAGGGTTGAGGTCAGAGTCGTAGTCAGGAATCGGGTCAGGGTCAAGTCTCAGGTCTGGTTTTGGGTCAGGTCGCATCTTTGGTTAGAGTCAGGGTCTCAAGTCGAGATTAGCATAGGGGTTAGGTCTTGGGTTAAGTGTCAGATCGGGATTGGGTTTCGAATCAAGGTCGGGTCTCAGTTTGGATTTGAGTCAGGATCGGGTCTTTAATTAGGGTTGGGTCTTAGTTTGGATTTGAGTCAGGATCGGGTATTTGATTAGGGTCGGGTCTTGGGTCAAAAGGGTTTGGGTAATGGGTTATACAACAGGTCAAGACCCAATCTAACTTAATTTTTACTCATCTTCATTCTTTATTTGTTCTTCTGAACTATTTTAATACCTAATAGGCTAAAAAATTTAATTTTTTCTTTATTATGGCTATATATAACATATCAATTAATTGAAAAAAAAACTAAAATGCTTAATTTTAACGATTTTCAACCCTATTTTTCATGTGTTTAAATGGTGTCAGAGTTGGTTTTTAGGTTGAGAGTTGAGGCTCATGTCGGGGTCAGAGTCAAGTCTCGAGTCAGGGTCGGGGGTCAAGTCTCAAGTCTAGGGTCGGGTGTCTTAGGTTTGGTTCAGGGTCAGGTCTTGAGTCAGGTTAAATCTTGAGTCTCGAGTAAGGGTCGGGGTCAAAAAAATATTAAGGTAAGCTAGTCTCGAGTCTGGTGTCGAGGTTGGGTCTCTTGTCAGGGTTGGGTCTCTGGTCGAATTGGGTCGAGGTTGTGGGTTAAGGTCAGGATCAAGGTTGAATTCGTAGTTAGCTAGGTCTCGGTTCAGGGTCAGGGTCAAGTCTCGAGTCTTGTTATGGGTCAGGTTGCGTCTTTGGTTAGGGTCCGGGTCTCAAGTCGAGATTACCATCGGGGTTAGGTCTTGGGCTTGGTGTCGGGGTTCGGATTGGGTTTCAAATCGGATTGGGTTCGGAGTTGGAGTCAGAATGAATTAAGCTAATGAGTGAATAGATTATTCTTCCCAAACTTGAACTAATTGAATGGGTTGAGTTTGACTTTATCGCCCCTAATATCATCTAAGTTCACTGCACTTGTTTATTAGATTTGCAATCATTATGACATTTTTTCGAATGCAACAAAATATTAGAATTCCTTTTACTCGATTGGAATCCTAAACACTTTAACATATTAATAAAAATAAAATTAAAAGTTACTCTCCCTGTCCTAGAATTTATAAGACTATTATATATTGATTAAGAAAATATTTAAGCATATAATTTAAACTATATTTTCTAATACTGTCTTTTATAAAATAATACAATATAACTTTGTAAATAGTGAAATTTATCTCAAATTTTAATAACAAAAAAATAAATATAAAAAAATTCAAATATTCATCTTGAACTTCAAATAATTCAATTATTTTGAAGAATAAATAAAACCTCAAAAATTCACGGAATAGAGGGAGTAATGATTATGGATTAACAACACTTTTCAAATGAAAAGGATAGAAAGTGACTAGTTGATCTCTATATATGGTATATATAACTACCAATAAGAGTTCCACCTCAAGAAGGGGAGAATATGAATTTTAACTGATATATCAAGCAGGTCAAAAAGGGTAATAATATTCCAAAAAAACTCGACATACTATATAAAATAAAAATAGAAAGGTACTACGTTGTTGTTAAAATGAAAAGGCAAAATTTGGTGTAATAAAATATATACTAATTAATTAGATAACATAGTTATAGTTTGTGTTAATTATAATTTGCGATCTACTTTTAGTTATAATTATACGGATCAGTTTTTTTCGTTTTGTACAATTCACACGTTTGTATAAATTGGACTTTATATAATATAATTTGTATAATTCGGAATTTGTATAATTATTTACACTTCTAATGTTTGTTAATTGTATAAATTCATCATTTCGAATTTATACAAAACTAATTGAATTATACAAATGTACCCCAATACAAACATGCGAATTATACAAACAAGACAGTATAAACTGTAGCTACATCTCTTAAATATGCAAACTATAGTTATAAAGCAAATTAAAATTTATTATAGTAGTTATTTGCGAGAATTTCCTCGATGAAAACACCAAAAACTCAAATTTAAGTCACTAATATAAGATGATTTTATCAATTATAAGCCCAATATCTCTCATATATAACACATATACATCATACTTTTGGAAATAGCTAATTAAAGCTTATTAATTCCAATATTTTGTCCTCATATCCCTTGATCGAAAAAAAAAAACCATCAAAAGGAGAGGAAAACATACAAAGAGAGTAATAATATTGGAGCAAATTGATATAATTTGTACAAACATGTATTTTAAACGTTATTTTTCAGCATGCATCATTTCTTCAAGTCTGAGTCGCTCTTTAACTTGAGAAATATAATTTGTAGCCTTATCATCAACGTTTTTATCGCCACTGCCTCCATAAACTTTGGTTTCAGTAGGGGTCACAAATAAATTAGCTGCTGGCTTAGTGAAAATCACCTTTCGTTTTGTCTCAACTTTACTATTTTGAGCACTTTTACCAAAAGACAAAGTGAATTTTGTTGACATGAAACCCCCTTGCTTGCTACTTCTTTCAACCTGCATGATTGATACTAGTTTTTCTAAATCAAGAAATTGAATGAAATTACTGGTTTTGGTTATGATGATGATGAAGCTAGAATGACACACTTATATAGGACAAATGAAAAGGAAGTTGGATGATACCATAATACATAATTATGTCATTTAACTTGTCTTTTGCTCATATTTATGTCCTTCAACTTTAAGTGTGCATAAGTAGGTATTTAAACATATATAAAACTGAATAAATAAATGCGCTCGTTCTACGTGATATCCTACACGATAATTGTGTATCCTAGTCACGTAAGATATGTGTTATGCAAGCCCAAATCAAAGTTAAAAATCATAGATGCTAGCCGAAAGCATATTTATATATTCCGTCAATTATTTAAAAAAGAGCATCGTCCTAAGTGGTGGGTGTTCTTTGGTTCAAGATAGAAGTGAATCTACATGGGTGGTGATATGGTCCCCCGTATACAGTTACACTGATAATGATCACTTTTATATTGATTCCCCTTAAAAGTTGATATATTTTTATTTTATTTTTTTAATTAAATTAAGAGATCTTCGAATGTTGTCTTTTTCTAGATTAGAGGATTAGATTACAATCGGTACAGTAATTGATTCCTATTTAGAATATTAACAAGGGTTAGATTTGCTATATTATATAAAGTGAATTCAATAATATACTCTCCTTGGCATTATCGGAAATGTCATTCATCTTAATCTTTTCCCACTAGTTTGTGATTTGGACTTTTAATGTGCTTTTTTTTTTTTAACTTGCATCTTATCTATCATTTCTAATGATTTGCACCCTCTGTTTTTTACTTTTGTGCAAAATTATAAAAAAGATGTCATTTTTCAATTATTTAAAAGGATAAGATAAGAAAAATTAACAAGTTAATATGTTTGTTAGGATCTAAAAGATAATAATAATATAATTAAATTACATTCTACCAACGACAGTCTAATTTATTGTTCTATTTTTTATTTCTTAATAGACATACAAAGTTACAAAAATAAAAATAAAAACAAACGTTTGCATCTATCTACTTACACGCAAAAAATTCAACCCAACAAAAAAGATGAACCCACAAAATTGTGAATATGTGGAAACATAGTTTGTTTTTTCCCTAATTAATTATCTATATTTAACTAGTATGATCCAACGCACTTCATTTATTTATTTAGTCATTTTTTCTCTAAGAGGACCAACTATTACAAAAAATTACTTTATCTATGAGTGACGATTAAGTGCCTTCATAAAATAAATATATAAAACTCCTCGCTTGGTCATTTAAATTTAGTATGATGGACTTGCGAATTAAAACTCAAAAATAAATAATACCCCTTATGATTTTTTGTTTCATTAGTGAATTATTACAACTAGCCGATTATTGATTGTTATCCGGCATTGAATAGAATGGATTCTACTAAATTTGAAAATTACTTATATGATAATGTAATTGTTATTTAGTTACTTGTATGATAATGATAATAGTTTCATTTAAATTTCGAAATGTTGAATTTGTAACTTCAAACTCCGTTTCTTCTTTCCATTTGTAGATATTTATTGGTGGTACTCTGCCCCTACTTATGAATACAACACTATATCTTCTAGCTATTTGTTGTTTATCGATTGTTCATGCTCAACCATTTTTTATCGAATTATTACAATTCGATTGCCAATTTTGGAATGATGATCATGCTTCCATTTCTTCATGTTATGGGGCCGGAGTTTGAGTAGATATATGACGTACATCTTTCCATGAAATATATATATATATATATATATATATATATATATATAAAATCCAGTATTTCTGATAGAAAATCATCTATCATCAACTTAATCACGGGCATACGAGTTTACAAAATGCTGTCTTGCATGGTTTGCATTCATCATTTATCATCAACTTAATCACGGGCATACGAGTTTACAAAATGTTGTCTTGCGTGGTTTGCGTTCAATATATATATATATATATTGAATGCAAACCACGCAAGACGGCATTTTGTAAACTCGTATGCCCGTGATTAAGTTGATGATAGATGATTTTCTATCAGAAATACTGGATGCATATAATGTGTGAACATAGAATGACATTTTGCTACGACAATAGTGAATGAACATGAATTTCATATTAGTACAAAACATTCCATAGCATAAAAGACATTGAAATAATAGACGAAAAGTTAATAAAAATAGAGGAGAAAAATTTGCATTATTCATACTTGAAGAATGAATAATAAATAAAATCTCCAAAGTAAGAAATGGTAGGGGGAAATATCAATTATATATGCATTATAATATTGTAATGTAATGATTTCTTTTTCCTATTTTGTAGACTATATTAAACACATATATTACAACACACTTGAGAAAAAAATATTTGTTTCCTCTTTAAGTCAAAACTTTACAAGGAGATTTTTCTTGAAATTGATCAAGTGAACTCCTTGTATTACTAAAGAATTTGACATTAATTATCTTTGTTTAATGTGTTCTGATTTACGAATTTAAAGTTCTTTAGTTATCACTAGACTGTTCTGATCCAAGTCTATCATTTTGAATTAAATTTAATTATATAACATTTCATAAGACTGGATTTCAGTTACTTTTACTTAAACTTAAGTCATATGGCTAAATTCGATCAATTTTGCATAGATTTTCGGCTATTTGCCTAAACTTCATTCACCATTTTTTTTGGATTTTAAATATCAATTGTCCAAAGTTATAACTAAGTAGATAAGTGTGAAAAAAAATTCAAAAATTAAGTTCAAATTAAATAATAGTGTGAAAAAATCAATTACGTGCATAACATGTGCCCTAGTTATACAAACATAGGAAGAACATATATTTTTTGTTATAGAATAAGACATATATGATACATCGTATATCAACATATTCAAAAGCTCATTTGATTTAGATGAAACATATAATTACCAAATATACAAAACTTGATTGGTGATATATATGTGGAACACGTTCATAAAAGTTAGTTATGATTGATATATAGGTAATATACATACAAAATAATTGCATTAGTTACTTTAAATAAAAGAGGAATATAGTTTAATAATAGAAAAGCAAATACGGTTGAACGATATATTTAAAATTCACTAAGCAAAACTTACAAAAGGTGTACTGTGTTGATGGAGTACAAAACATGTATCGTATCTTCTTTCCAATGGTACAATTAACAATAATGTCATTTGTATTTGAATCTCCAACTCTGTTTCTTCTTTTCATTTGTTGCCCATTTATTGTTGGTGGTATATAATAACTTATATAAATGAGAAGAAGAAAAGATGTTTTGTGTTGATGGAATAGTAAACGACTAATTAAACAACACAAATATCAAGTGGTCGAAAGAAATACTCCCTCCATTTTTTAAAAAAAATGTTTCAATTTTTTTTTTAGTTTGTTTAAAAAAGAGTGACCCTTTTTTTTTTTTTTTGTAACATTTTAACTTTAATTTTCCACATGACATGTTTAAGACCACAAGATTAAAGGGCATTTTGGTACATTTGACATAACTTTAATTTAGAACACAAGATTAAAAAGTCTTCTTTCTTTCCTTAAATTCCGTTCCAAATCAAACTAAATCATTCTTTTTGAAACGGAGGGAATAACTATTTGACTAGAAATAAAAGAATTTTATCTCCAAAAATTAATAATCTCCATTCTGAGAGATTAATATTGAGATTCGAGATTATTGTTGAGACCAACTTAAAGATTAAATAGACTGACAGAAACAAATGTTTGTTCTTCATTTTAATGAAAAGAAGCAATAAATGACCTTATTACAATCCAAAAATGGATGTGATCATACTTTTTTATTCCTAGCAAGACAAGTCAGCTTCAGTCCAACGAAAAAAAAAGAAATACGAAAAGATAAAGTAATAACAAGACAAAGCAAAAAAAACTTATTCATTCTGAACAAAATCCAAAATCTCGTTGTCACGAGTACAAGTCACTAAAATGAATACAAAATTCGAAAGATATTCTCAAATGTTTGTGCTTCACAAATAGAACAAAGCATGAAGAAAGGAAAAGAGGGTTGCTGAAATGACAAGCAATTACCTCTCAAGTCTTTCAACAAGACTAGAAGTTAGGAGAAGAAAAAGATCACGGGGCTCAAAACCTGCACAAGTGTAGAATCAAGGAGTGAATCACCAACACGGTACTCAACGTGCTGCAAAAATCACGGGCGTTGAAAAAGTGAAGCCTCATCGCTGTTGGAGGGTCGCTCAAGTAACGAGACCTTAAAAAAATGAGGCATGCAGCACTAGAAAACACAACTGACTCTCAAAATATCAAATTCACCCTCGAGATTCATTTGGAACCCCGTGCACACAAATCACAAATGCAAATCAATTATAATCGATGTTCCAGACTCAAAGGAACTGAGAAAACATGAATTTGAGGTCTCATTGACTCGATATCAATGAAAATCACAAGAAACTAACTCAATGCCTAAAAAGGCTAAAACAAGGTTGAAACCTCTCAAAAACCAACCAAGGACTCATCTAGACCTAAACTTATCCCCCAAACCCAACACAACTCTTTCAATCCGAGCATCAGAACCCTGAATGTTGGTCAAAGTCAACCCAAAAGCTAGAATTCCACAATTTCATAACTTAGGATCTCATATCTTCAAAAAGATCTCCGAGTCTAAATGTAACAACTCTCACAAATTAGATTACACCTTTCAGAATTGATAAAATTGACAAGATTCTATTTCGATACTTGAAACTCGAAAAAATACCGAAAATCACTTTCTTAACAACTTAATCCTTTCAAACTCGAAACTTACAAAACTCTCAACTTTTAACTCAGAGTCCAAAATCAACTTTCAAAACTCAATTATAGAAGACCGAGGACCAATATCGGAGGGTAAAATGGTAAATTTCATGAAAAACAAAAAAATGACCAACCATGTCATTACAAACATGTATTTAATATTGCTTTTATTTTTAATTTAAATATCTTTTTTTGTTTTTTATATGTAATTCCCTGTTTGAATTTTGTAAAAAAATAATGAAACTTTTTATGCTTTTGCAAAGAACTAAGGAAATTAGAGTGCAAATCATTAAAAATGATAGGATAAGGTGTAAGCTACAAAGAGGAATACATTAGGGGTACAAATCGCAATTTACTCTAATCTTCTAGAGTAATTTTATAATTCCCATCCATTTAAGAAGGAAAGACATACTATCTTTTTTTAGTCTATTTATAAAAACTAACCTATTTTTCTCTTTGGCAAGACTTTAATTTCAGTTTTTTATGCGATATGTTTATCATAAAATTAAAAACTATTCTGATAAATTTGACATAATTTTAATTTAGAATCACAAGATTAAATAATCTTATTTATTTTCTTTAATTCTATATTAAGTCAAACTAGGATATCTTTTTCAGCAATGAAGAAAATGTTAGTTTACCCTTTTATAACATGTCATGGTTAGAAACTTAGAGGTATTTATCAGCAAAGGAAAGAAAAAAATGTATCTACTCCCTCTTTATTTTACCTATCTTTAACTTAAAAAGATCATTTTAAAAAAATTAAATTTCTTATCTAGTGAATAAATTATTTTTTATTAGTGATATATACGATTTGTATACTAGATAATTGAGATGTCAAAAATAGAAGAAGAAATGTCGGTAAAATCGTGTGGTCCTCCCTGCAGTTTTTTTTTAGTTAGTAGTCAATGTCATTCCCATTTCTTATTTATTTTTGGAAATAGTTGGCACTTGGCAAACCACAAGCTAATTTCTTTTGAGATAATGCTTTAAAATGTTCAAAAGTTCATGCATGGTATAGGATGCAAATTTCAGCATTTCAATTCAGAGAATAATTAAAGAACACACAAGAGAGAATACATAACAAAGAGAATATAGAATATATAGTCAACTCATATGTCACAAAAAGTCTACCTCCCTACAAACAACCTGCATGTACAAAGAAGATGAAAAAATCAACTATAAACATAAGAGTACGAGAAAAATAACAGTACGCAATTTACACGAAATAAAAAGAGATTCATACAAGTAATAATGTATTACTTGTATCGCACAATTTCTCCTCTACTCAATACTTTCAAAGTCTCTAAAACTAAATTGTGAATGTTGATTAAGTTAGAATGAATGAACCTCTTTTTATAAAATCGAACCTTTTTTCTAAAAAAAACACTAATAAATATAAAGACTTTATATTTTTCCGCTTGAGATAAAAAAACTATTTATGAAAATAAACTCAAAACAAACACCCTGCCCGAAAAAAAGTCAACTCATATGTCACAAAAGTGTACCACCTACTCCCTCCAAGTGAAAATGGTACCAAAACCATAGTTCAACCAAATTTCATATTAAAATGGTACCAAAACCACAGTTCAACCAAATTTCATATGTTAATTTGCTACTATAATTTTTTCATTGTCTGTTTTAATTTCAAAAGATATATTAGTAAAAATAATATTAAAAAGAATAACATGTGATAAAGGAGTCACAAATGTGATATTCATTCTCACACATCAGATATATTAAATGAGAAAAGGCCAATTTTTTTCTTACTTATGGAAACTAGAATAAATTTGCTTTCCAATTGAATTTGGTTTAAAGTATGTCTTTGTTGTTAATAGTCAGTAGTCTGACTCAAATTTGATATATTCAATAAAGCTAGTATATAGATAAATGTGCTAACTCCCCATAACCTTCGTATCTATTTATTTTTTTCCTTTTTTTTTGGGCATTAGCTATTTTTTCTCCTAATTTTTAATTAGTTATTATTTATATAAAATTAATGTTTTGTCGTAATATATTATATTAATTAGTGTACGTAGCTGTGCTTCACGCGGTTATGAACATGATTAAAATAAAATTGCATATTAATATCAATAATTACTTGAATAAAAAGTATTTATTGTTAATCACATAATTTCATATAAGAGAAGCTATGAAAAATATTTAGATTAAATATGAATTTATTAAGGAATCAATATATGTGAACTTCGAAAAGTTAAATATTAAAAATAAATTTTATAGAGAAAAAGGAAAGATAATAAGAATTGGTTAATATTAGAACTACTTAAATGTAAACTTGTGATCATTTTTTTCTTTTTTATTTGAGATTTTCTTAGTATAATTTATATATATTTATGTAAACTTGAAATCTAATCATTCTTTTATGCTTATTTGTAGTTTTTAAAATTATATTCTTAGTATAATTTTTCGACAATGTATAACTCGAATTGCTATTATAGTTAGTATTCGTTACTATATAGTTAGCCAACACTATTATAAATCATTATCCACAATTGCTATTATTTGTCCTCGTCATGACCCAATCATCACATGTTTTTATTATTTTACTGTACAATATTAAATTAATTTAATATTGTATTAATAACTTTTTAATAATTAAATTTTAAATAAAGAAAAGTTTAACAATCTAATTAGTTAAATTTCATACTTTATTATTATTATTATTATTATTATTATTATCATCATCATCATCATCATCATCATCATCATTATACTTAGGTTTAGATATCCAATTATCTTTGGGACAACTTATATTGGGAAAAAATGTAAAACTTCAAAAATAAATAAAAGAGAACAAAAGAGAGAATTAACTACGACAAAAAGATTCAAGAAAATGACACATACAAAATTCCTATTTCTTTTAATTTTATTTGGTTTAAACAAAAAATATTTTAGAAAGTATATTTCACATTTTAAATAAATATTACATTTAATATAATAAATTCCTAAGAATAAAAAGTCACAGTAATTAAGAGTATTAATAATATGACTTTGAACTTTTGTAACATAATAAGAATAATGTTTCTACATTATTACACTAATCAATATATATATATAAATCAGGACCATAGACAAGGTGATGTGGCACCTCTCTATGGCCTCCATTCCTTTTTTTCATTTTCTCTCTTTTTTGACATTTTTTCTTCTTTCTTTTTATGAAATAATTTGTTTATTAATTAAAAAAATTCAAGTATATTTATTATTGTAATTATATATAATGGTTACAAAAAAACCTCCATCTATTGATATTCTCACTTAAATTGCATGTCTTTTCAATTTCCTTCTAACTATTTTTGTGGCTTATCCAATCTATAAATACCTATCATCTATAGAGATGTTGAATGTTCATTTTCATTTTTTCATTCTTTCCTTTTAGTAGTATAGGTTTTTTGTCACGACCCAAATCCGGGCCGCGACTGGCACCCACACTTACCCTCCTATGTGAGCGAACCAACCAATCTAAACCTTAACATTTCAATATAATATAAACAGAAAGTAATGTGGAAGACTTAAACTCATAACTAAAATCAATAACTATTATTATCCCCAGAATCTGGAAGTCATCACCACAAGAACATCTATGATCAAAGTACTAAACTAAGAGTATTCTAAAAAGCTAAAACAAATAAAAGCTAGTCCATGCCGGAAGTTCAAGGCATCAAGACATGAGGAAGAAGATCCAGTCCAAGCTAGAAGCGTTAGCTCACCCTGAAGATCCGGTGTGACGAAGACTGGCTAAAATTACTGTTGAGTTGAAGAGGACGGCACGTTTGCTGAACTCCACAAATAACAAGAAGAAAAACATAAAAGTAGGGGTCAGTACAAAACATGGGTACTGAGTAGATATCATCGGCCAACTCAAAATAGAAAACAATATATACCAAGGAATATCATAAAATCAACTATGATACTCAACATGTAGCAACAACAAGCACTATATCATTAACAATTACCGTCAAGTTCACACATGAGGACTCAAGCCTCAACACCATACTCATTTGGGAATCATGTTCATTAGATTGAGTATATTAACATCTTTCAAGATTCATTATCTTTATTTCTCTTGTGTCGGTACGTGACACTCCGCTCTCTCATATCCATTAATCCTCTTGTGTCGGTACGTGACACTCCGATCCCCTAAATCTACGTGTCGGTTCGTGACACCCGATCCCCTAAATCTACGTGTCGGTTCGTGACACCCGATCCCCTAAATCTGCGTGTCGGTTCGTGACACCCGATCCCCTAAATCTACGTGTCGGTTCGTGACACCCGATCCCCTAATTCTACGTGTCGGTTCGTGACACCCGATCCCCTAATTCAACGTGTCGGTTCGTGACACCCGATCCCCTAAATCTACGTGTCAGTTCGTGACACCCGATCTCCTAATTCTACGTGTCGGTTCGTGACACCCGATCCCCTAATCTCATTCTATCAACTCATCAAGCCTTCTCCCTTACCAAGGCATCATCATTAAAAGAGATTAGATTTTTATCAAGATTTGGGATTCACTAACTTCATCATGCTTAATATAATCACAATTATATAATCACGTTCATGTATGCATACAATTAAGCACATAGCAGGGTTTTACAATACTACCAATACATATCATTCTCTATTAAGAGTTTACTATGAAAGCATGAAAACCATAACCTACCTCCACCGAAGATTAGTGATCAAGCAAGCAAATTTTCTCCAAAGCTTTGTGTTTCCCCTTCTCGATCGTCTCTCTCTCTATCGATTCCCTTCTCTCTCTTTCTGTTCTTTTCTTTTTCTTATTCCAACCCTCTTTCTTTTACCCTAATTAGTATATAATTAAGAATAAAAGATGGCAATAATGCCCCACTAATTAACTTAAGGTTACCTCTTTTAACCCCCAAGTAATTAGACTTATTAACATTAACCCACTAACTTTATAATTAAGGCAAGAATAGTCAAAAACGTCCCTTAAAACGTATCAAGAAATCCGACCCAGACTGGGATTTCGCAGTCTGTGACGGCCCGTCGCGCCTGCGACGGTCCGTCCTGCTGCCCGTCACAGAGTTCAGAGACTCAATTTCTCTGAAGAATCTGTGACGGTCCGTCCTGCCATTCCGTTACGAAGTTCAGAGAGTCGATTTCAGTACCTGTTTTTCAGTTTTTCTAAGTGTTTTGAAACGAGACCCTGCGACGGTCCATTGTGCCCATGACGGTCCGTCGTGGGGTCCGTCGTTTCTGCCAGTTTCTCCAAAATTGAAGTCTGCTGCTCAAAACGACTAAACAGGTCGTTACAATAGATACCATTTTACCCATCGTTCGTCCCCGAACGATCACAAGAAGGAAAACAAGGGCGAAAAGGAGTACCTGAATCTGTAAACAGATGTGGGTATCTTTCTCGCATATCCGCCTCCTTCTCCCAAGTGGCTTCTTCAACGGGTCGATTCTTCCATTGAACTTTGATGGATGCAATCTCCCTTGATCTCAACTTGCGAATCTCTCTATCTAGAATGACAACAGGCTCCTCCTCATAAGACAAGTTCTCATCAAGCAAAACTGAATCCCAACGGATGATGTAGTTTCCATCCCCATGGTATCTTTTCAACATCGACACATGGAATACCGGATGCACTCCGGACAGCCTTGGAGGCAAGGCTAACTCATAAGCCACCTCCCCTACTCGCTTAAGTACTTCAAAGGGACCAATGTACCTTGGACTTAGCTTACCCCTTTTACCAAACCGCATCACCCCTTTCATGGGCGAAACCTTCAGCAAGACTTGTTCACCCTCCATAAACTCCAAGTCTCTAACCTTCCGATCTGCATACTCCTTCTGTCTACTTTGAGCCGCTAGAAGCTTTTCTTGAATAGATTTCACTTTCTCTATCGAATCCCTCAAAAGATCGGTACCCCAAGGTCTAACCTCGAATGCATCAAACCAACCAATAGGGGACCTACATCTCCTACCATACAATGCTTCAAATGGAGCCATATCAATGCTTGAGTGATAGCTATTATTGTATGAAAACTCCGCTAAGGGTAAGAAGCTATCCCAATGGCCACCAAACTCTATCACACATGCGCGAAGCATATCCTCCAACACTTGAATCGTTCTCTCAGACTGACCATCGGTCTGAGGATGGAACGCAGTACTAAGGTCCAACCTAGTACCCAATTCCTCATTCAATGTTTTCCAAAATTTAGAAGTAAACTGCGTACCTCTATCTGATATAATGGAGAGTGGAACCCCATGCAACCGAACAATTTCTGAGATATAGATTTTGGCTAAGTTCTCTGCATTGTAAGTCACCTTGACCGGAATGACATGAGCAGACTTAGTTAACCTATCAACAATCACCCAAATAGAGTCATACTTACCCAATGTCTTTGGAAGACCAATCACGAAGTCCATTGCAATTCTCTCCCACTTCCATTCAGGAATGGGCATTCTCTGAAGTGTTCCTTCGGGTCTCTGGTGTTCATACTTTACTTGTTGACAGTTTGGACATTTGGCGATAAAGTTCACAATATCACGCTTCATTCTACTCCACCAAAAGTGTTGCTTTAGGTCACGGTACATCTTGGTTGCACCCGGATGTATTGAATACCTTGAACTATGAGCCTCTGTCAGAATAGTGTTGATCAAATCATCGACGCGGGGTACGCATACCCTTCCCTTGATCCTCAAAACACCTTCATCATCGATTTGTGCTTCCTTAGCCTCTCCTCGCAATACCTTATCTTGGATTCTTCTTAGTTTCTCATCATCAAACTGTTTTCCCTTAATCTTGTCAAGAAAGGAAGATCTTGCCTCCACACAAGCCAACAATCCTCCCTTCTCATTTACTTCTAATCTCATCAAGTCGTTAGCTAGAGTCTGAACCTCTCTAGCTAATGGGCGTCTAGAGGCTTGCAAGTGAGCTAGACTTCCCATGCTTCCCGCCTTTCTACTTAAAGCATCCGCTACAACATTCGCCTTCCCCGGATGATACAAAATAGTGATGTCGTAGTCCTTCAGTAGTTCCATCCATCTCCTCTGTCTCAAGTTCAAATCTTTCTGAGTAAAGACATACTGTAGGCTACGATGATCCGTATAGACCTCACACTTAACCCCATATAAATAGTGTCTCCATTGCTTTAATGCAAACACTACCGCAGCCAATTCCAAATCATGAGTTGGATAGTTACGTTCATGCACTTTTAATTGCCTTGAAGCATAAGCAATCACATTCTTCTCTTGCATTAGCACTGCACCCAAACCAGAATAGGATGCATCACAATAAACAATGAAATTCTTACCCTCCACTGGCAAGGTGAGAATTTGTGCGGTAGTCAACAAAGTCTTGAGCTTCTAAAAGCTTTCCTCACACTTATCCGACCATACAAATGGAACATTTTGCTTAGCCAAGTTCGTCAGTTGGGAAGCAATAGAAGAGAATCCCTTGACAAATCGGCAGTAGTAGCTAGCTAACCCAACAAAGCTCCTTATTTCTGACACATTAGTAGGTCTTACCCAATTCTTCACCATCTCAATCTTAGAAGGATCCACCATCACTCCATCCTTGGAAACCACGTGCCCCAAGAAGGACACTGCATCTAGCCAAAACTCACACTTAGAGAACTTGGCATAAAGCTTTTTCTCCCTCAACATTTCCAATACCATTCTCAAATGCTCCTCATGTTCCTCCTTACTTTTAGAGTATATCAGTATATCATCAATAAATACGATCACAAAGAGATCCAAATATGGTTTAAAAATCCCGTTCATCAAGCTCATGAACGCAGCAGGGGCATTCGTAAGACCAAAAGACATCACTACAAATTCGTAATGCCCATACCTCGTTCGAAAAGTAGTCTTTGGCACATCCGTTGCCCGTATTTTCAATTGATGATAACCGGATCTCAAGTCAATCTTAGAGAAGACACAAGCACCTTGTAACTGATCGAACAAGTCATCAATGCGAGGAAGAGGATACTTGTTCTTTATGGTTACCTTGTTTAGTTGTCTGTAGTCTATACACATTCGAAAACTCCCATCCTTCTTCTTCACAAACAAAACCGGAGAACCCCAAGGAGATGCACTTGGTCTAATAAAGCCTTTGTTTAACAACTCTTGAAGTTGGGCTTTTAACTCTCTTAACTCCGCGGGAGCCATTCTATAAGGGGGTATAGAAATGGGGCGAGTACCCGGTTCAAGATCAATACAGAAGTCAATATCCCTATCTGGTGGCATACCAGGAAGATCTGTAGGGAACACATCCAGAAACTCGCGGACCACCGAAACCGACTCAATCGAAGGTACTTGGGTAGTGTCATCCTTGAGATGTGCCAAGAAAGCTAAACACCCTTTACTAACCATTTTCTTAGCACGAAGAAAGGAGATGATACGCACCGGATTGGAAGTGTAGTCACCCTCCCACACTAACGGATTTGTCCCAAGCTTGGCTAACGTCACCGTTTTAGCATTACAATCCAAGATCGCAAATTGCGGAGAAAGCCAAGTCATACCCAGAATTACATCAAAATCATCCATTTCTAAGATAACCAAATCTACATAAGTGTTGCTCCCCACGAAACAGGACCTATATACCTTTTCAACTACCACAGACTCACCCATCGGAGTAGAAACAAGAATAGGCATATCAAGTAATTCACAATGTAAATTTAGACCATTAGCAAATGAGGAAGATACATAAGAAAATGTGGATCCAGGATCAAACAATACAGAAGCCATGCAATCACAAACCAGAAGATTACCTGTGATGACAGCATCAGATGCCTCCGCTTCAGACCGCCCAGGGAAAGCGTAACAATGGGCCCTATCGTTTGTCTGTCCATTGCCCCTACCATGTTGTGATGTAGTGGTTCCAGTTTGCCCATCACCTCGGCCATTTTGGTGACCACCATTACCTCGACCACCACGTCCTCCAGAATAACGGCCTCTACCATGACCACCTCTACCTCTAGCCATTGGGGGTCTATAACTCTGTTTTGGACAATTCCTCCTAATATGTCCAGTCTCCCCACATCCATAACACTCTCTGGAGTCAAGCATAGGTTTCTCAGAGAAGTGTTGACCAGTCTGAGGTGGACCCCCAACTACAGTCTGTAGTGAAGACTGAATCGGTCGAACTGAGTAACCTCCGGAACCCTGTCCTCTAGAGTAAGAACCATTAAACTCACCTCCCTTTCGAAACCTCTTTGATGTCGATGCCATGGTGAATTCATCTGGCTTCACTCCTTCCACCTCTACCACGAAATCTACCACCTCTTGGAAGGATTTTGCCGTAGTCGCTACCTGTAAGGCTGAAATCCACAACTCTGACCTCAACCCTTTCACAAAACGGCGAATCCGCTCTTGTGGACTGAAACATAGTTGGGTGGCATACCGGGATAATGCACGAAACTTAGCCTCATATGCATTGACCGACATCCTACCTTGCTCTAGGCTCAAGAACTCATCCCTTTTCCTATCCATCAAAGTTCGGGGGATATACTTTTCCATAAACAAGCTAGAGAATGAGGCCCAAGTCATAGGTGGTGCCTCTGTTGGTTGACACTCAATATGTGACCGCCACCACATTTTGGCGTTCCCTTGAAACTGATAACTTACGAACTCAACACCAAACCATTCTACTATACCCATCTTGTGTAGTAGCTCATGACAGTCAACCAGAAAATCGTAAGCATCCTCAGATTCCGCACCCTTAAAGACTGGAGGTTTCAATTTCAAGAACTTACTAAAAAGTTCATGCTGATCATTTGTCATTATAGGCCCAGTAGTCAGACGTGAAAACGTGCCTATGTCCAATGAGGCATCCATACGAGGAGCCATAGTGGCCGCATGTTGTACCTCTGAAACCGGAGGTGTTGGTGCAGAAAACACTGGAGGTGCCTGACCCTGATCGGACAACTCACTAAGATAAGCGAGCACCTGATTTATCATCTCTGGGGTAGGCTGGGGTGGCAATCCCTCATTCTGCACTTGTTCATTTTCCCCATCCTCCCCTTCTCTTATCACTTCCTCAGTCGGTGGAGGAGTCACCGCCCTATTATCAGATGGGCTAGGTGCTCGTCCTCTTCCTCTAGAGGACGTCCTCCCACGACCTCTACCACGGCCTCTTGCCGATACTCTTCCTCGAGCTACAGCCTCAGTGGCTGGCTCAAACGCTTCTTGTCTTGCCGATGTTGATGTTGGCGCAGTCGTTGCTCTAGTTCTAACCATCTGCGAAATAGAGTGAAGATGGTCAGATACCAATTTGTATCACCTAGATACCAATTGGACCCAAGTAATAGCACGAAAGAAGAAAGAAAGAATGGAATTTTCCTAAAGTCTTATAGCCTCTTAAAGAAAAGTAAAAGTGTCCCCCTACCGTTCCTTAAGACTCTACTAGACTCGTTCTTGTGTGATGAGACCAACGAACCTAATGCTCTGATACCAAGTTTGTCACGACCCAAATCCGGGCCGCGACTGGCACCCACACTTACCCTCCTATGTGAGCGAACCAACCAATCTAAACCTTAACATTTCAATATAATATAAACAGAAAGTAATGCGGAAGACTTAAACTCATAAATAAAATCAATAACTATTATTATCCCCAGAATCTGGAAGTCATCACCACAAGAACATCTATGATCAAAGTACTAAACTAAGAGTATTCTAAAAAGCTAAAACAAATAAAAGCTAGTCCATGCCGGAAGTTCAAGGCATCATGACATGAGGAAGAAGATCCAGTCCAAGCTAGAAGCGTTAGCTCACCCTGAAGATCCGGTGTGACGAAGACTGGCTAAAATTACTGTTGAGTTGAAGACGACGACACGTTTGCTGAACTCCACAAATAACAAGAAGAAAAACATAAAAATAGGGGTCAGTACAAAACACGGGTACTGAGTAGATATCATCGGCCAACTCAAAATAGAAAACAATATATACCAAGGAATATCATAAAATCAACTATGATACTCAACATGTAGCAACAACAAGCACTATATCATTAACAATTACCGTCAAGTTCACACATGAGGACTCAAGCCTCAACACCATACTCATTTGGGAATCATGTTCATTAGATTGAGTATATTAACATCTTTCAAGATTCATTATCTTTATTTCTCTTGTGTCGGTACGTGACACTCCGCTCCCTCATATCCATTAATCCTCTTGTGTCGGTACGTGACACTCCGATCCCCTAAATCTATGTGTCGGTTCGTAACACCCGATCCCCTAAATCTACGTCTCGGTTCGTGACACCCGATCCCCTAAATCTACGTATCGGTTCGTGACACCCGATCTCCTAAATCTACGTGTCGGTTCGTGACACCCGATCCCCTAATTCTACGTGTCGGTTCGTGACACCTGATCCCCTAATTCTACGTGTCGGTTCGTGACACCCGATCCCCTAATTCTACGTGTCAGTTCGTGACACCCGATCTCCTAATTCTACGTGTCGGTTCGTGACACCCGATCCCCTAATTCTACGTGTCGGTTCGTGACACCCGATCCCCTATTCTCATTCTATCAACTCATCAAGCCTTCTCCCTTACCAAGGCATCATCATTAAAAGAGATTAGGTTTTTATCAAGATTTGGGATTCAGTAACTTCATCATGCTTAATATAATCACAATTATATAATCACGTTCATGCATGCATACAATTAAGCACATAGCAGGGTTTTACAATACTACCAATACATATCATTCTCTATTAAGAGTTTACTATGAAAGCATGAAAACCATAACCTACCTCCACCGAAGATTAGTGATCAAGCAAGCAAATTTTCTCCAAAGCTTTGTGTTTCCCCTTCTCGATCGTCTCTCTCTCTATCGATTCCCTTCTCTCTCTTTCTGTTCTTTTCTTTTTCTTATTCCAACCCTCTTTCTTTTACCCTAATTAGTATATAATTAAGAATAAAAGATGGCAATAATGCCCCACTAATTAACTTAAGGTTACCTCTTTTAACCCCCAAGTAATTAGACTTATTAACATTAACCCACTAACTTTATAATTAAGGCAAGAATAGTCAAAAACGTCCCTTAAAACGTATCAAGAAATCCGACCCAGACTGGGATTTCGCAGTCTGTTACGGCCCGTCGCGCCTGCGACGGTTCGTCCTGCTGCCCGTCACAGAGTTCAGAGACTCAATTTCTCTGAAGAATCTGTGACGGTCCGTCACACCTGTGACGGTCCGTCCTGCCATTTCGTTACGAAGTTCAGAGAGTCGATTTCAGTACCCAATTTTCAGTTTTTCTAAGTGTTTTGAAACGAGACCCTGCGACGGTCCGTCGTGCCCATGACGGTCCGTCGTTTCTGCCAGTTTCTCCAAAATTGAAGTCTGCTGCTCAAAACGACTAAACAGGTTGTTACATTTTTAATTTTCTTTTCTTCGTCTTATTATTCATCAATCATGTATATAATAAAAAGAAGACATAAAAAAGATGATGTCACAATATGACCTTCACTTTGATGAAGATCATAGATATATTCTTCAAAGATTCATCACATTATTTGGTATAAGTTCAACAAAATGAAGAAGGAAGCATAATTATCTTGGAGATTCCGGAAGATAGAGTCATAGTATTATAAAAGTTTGAATGATTTCCAAACATTTTGAAAATTCATTGTTGTATTATTTTGATTCCAATTAATATTATTCTATTCTCTTTTATTTTATTTCTTCATTTTGAACAAAAAAAAATGATTATTCTATTCATTGTTGTTGTTGTTGAAGATGAAAAAAATGATTGTTCCATATATATATATATATATATATATATATATATATATATATATATATATATATAATTAATATTTTAGATTTTTTCATGGTTGAATTAAAGGTATATTATCTATGGTATACTTTTTATAATATCTACTGAATACTTTTGTCCCTAAAAATATATGATATGGTCTATTATATTAGTAATCAATCACAAAATAAATGAATAAATATTTTTTTCAGTATTGAATATTTTTAATGATATATTCTAATTGAGCACACTCGGTATCACTTTGTAAGAATACACTACATTGTTGTTGTTTTAATGAAATATATAAAGTTTGTATTTTTTAAGTTAGTAATGAAACCGTATGAGAATATATGTAAATTTGTGACTAATAAAATTAATTTCGATTAGAGAACTTTTTTTTATTGTAATTTGTTATTAATAACATTTTAAGTTTCTTACCTTTTCATTTTCTCCTATTAAATAGATAAGGGAGAAACTAATCTTACAAACATAATTAGAACTTTGAATTTAGCATTCCCTAAAATTAATCTCATTAATTTTCCCTTCTTAAACTAAGAAATATGTATCTCTTTATCTTCATAACTTATATTTCTATAGTCTCTAACTCCTCATAACTCTCAAATTTTAAATGTGTAAACTTATGATAATTTATTGTGTTTCTCAATGAATATCTAAATAAATGTGTATTGTAAGACAATCCTTTTTTAAGCAAGTGTTATTGTATTCTAATTCATATTTGATGTACTCATGATAGAGGAAAATCTTATGAATTATGTATATTGATTTTTTCTTCCTTTTTAGTTAGTCATGTTCAAGAGATCAATTCTAGACCACAGAATCTGAATCTTAGGCTCTAATTTTTTTTTTCATAATCTTTATAACCCCTCATGACTCTCAAATTTTAAATGTGTAAACTATGATAATTTATTGTTTTTCTTAATAAATATCTATATAAATGTGTATTGTAAGACAACCCTTTTGAGACAAATATTAATGTATTTTAATTCACATTTGATGTACTCATGATGAGGAAAATGTTATATATATATATATATATATATATATATATATATATGAACCTGTGATAGAAGATATTTAATTTATTTGCCAAAATAAAAAATAACAATTGAAAAAAAAAATAGTATAATTTTATGAATCATGTTTTTGTTATTTTATTTATTGTTTTTTAATCCCACTTTAGTTTTTCTATTTTTTATTTCACGTTTTATTCAAAGTAATTGAAAAATAAAATCCAATAAATGAAAATATTGATCTCATAATTGAAGATTTTGTAAATTTTTTAGTCAAAACTGATCTCTTTTTGCTTTGGTTTACTTATATGTTAATATTTTGTAATATTAAATACTTGTATTTTATATACTATGAAAATCATATTTTGTAACTCTTTTGAAGTATAATTAAATATAGATCAAAATAAATAAATAGTGAATATAAATATTTAATATACATTTTATGAAATTTAAAAATAGGACAAACATATATACCAAAAAAATTTATTCACGCATTTGATAAATTAATTTATTTTTGTTAAATATGTATCTTTTGAAAAATTTTAAATAAAAGGTGAATACAAATGACTAAATAAGTTGATTTGATTTTTAATATATTTTTTAAAAATAAAACACAAAATCTTGTACATAAAAACTTTTTATATGAGTATGACTAAAAAACACAAAATTATGATTAAAATTTTAAATTATTTTAATATACTAAGTAATGAGTATATATCTTAGAGTGTTCATGTATTAATTTTATATAGAAAGAGGTGCAATCATTGATTTGAGAATGCAAGAAGTATATTTGAAATGAAACATATATCAGAGTATTCAATTTAATTAACTTTTGAATTTTATTATTCTATACACATAATATGTGAAGATGTTTATTATCTATCAAATATTTTTACGTAGTTTATATGAATCTATTTATCTTTATATTTCATATAAAAGATATAGATTAAAATATAGTAAACGAGTTAATAATTTTTTAAAAAAAAACATATTCTCATTCGAGGTTGGATATATTGAAACTTAATAATAGCGTAACATTTTGAATAACATTCTTAAAAAACAAATTTGACAAATGGTAACAATTATATTTGATGTAGATGCAACTAAAGAATCCAAAATAGCCATAGATGTGATTCATGCAAAAATCATACAAATTTAAATTGTATATTTGAAAAAGGAACAAAAACGATTGAAAAACGAAATATTCAAAGGAGTTTTATCATATCAATATGAAAAAGGATAATAAGACGTGTAGATGTATTTTTTAGTATTTTTCAGTTATTTATAATATAATTCGTATATACTCAAGAAAAAAAGTACATCGGATTATATGTTGTAATATAAAGATTCAAACTTATTGATATTCCAATAAAATGTAGAAAGTGACATATTAACTATCTGTCCAAACAAAAAAATTACTAAGAAAATATATATTGACATTTGATATATTGACTAATAATGTACTATCCCTCATTATAGATGTTAAATTTAAGTTTCATTTTGATCGTCATCTCAAAACGATCTTCACAATTAATATATCATAAAAAAAATTAAGTGATAATATTACGTTTGAAAATAAAGAAAGTTATATAATTGATTGAAAAAAGTAATCCTTTAATTTTTATTTTAATGACTGCGCGAAGCGCGGCCAAATTCCCTAGTAATAAACATAAATTATAGAAAATGAAAAGACAAACAAATTAGAGTTATTGAGACAAATATTTTATTGTAAGTAAATAGAAAGATAGGAAACCAACTAAATTTTTAAAATTATAAAGTAATCGTCATTTTGAAATAACTTTAGAACTCTCGAAAAATAACAAATATGAAAATATAAAGACTTATTCATAAACAACTTGAAATCTTCTAAGAAAAACAACAAATATGAAAAATTTAAGAATTGCAATTTTACATATTAATAAATAATATTTTTTAAATAAAACCATGTGTATTTTCAAAATTATAAATTAACTTTACATTCTTATATTCTATCAGTTTTGTTAATAAAAATTGTTTCACCGGACTATGAAAGTATATGTACGTATTTCTTTAAGTAGCATATCAATATTCATTTATTCATTTTCTACTTTTATTCTATGTTTTAAATTATTATAAGCCACAAACACATAAACTAATATAATTAATAAAAAGGTGATAGATGAATTGTCACGACACAAAAATGGGCGTGATGACACTCGTCTTATCCAACCAAGACAAGTCAGCCTAAAACTCAACCATTACAATAAAGTGCGGAATTAAAATATAAGTAACTTAATAAAACCCCCAAAACCTGGTAGTCACATGTACAAACCTCTAAAGTATTACAATTGATTCAAAAGAAAAACTCAAGTCTCAAATGAACTTGTTTCTAGAAATAGAACAAGATCATAATTAAGGAGAAGAAAGTCTGCTGAGATGGAAACAACTACCTCACAAATCTCAAAGAAGCCTCGGAAAAGAGTAGAATGACAAGTACAACAAAAATTCAGGCTCAAAACCTACAAAAGTTTATAGAAGCAAGGGGTGAGTACCAAACCACACGGTACTCAGCAAGTAAACCTCTAAGCACAATCTAAGGGGATGAAATACGTGTACTCCTACCACCCCCAACCGAACCTCCACAACTACAACCTGCATTAAAATTAACCCAACCTAACAGCTCACAGTTTACATAGCACGTAGCTCAACAACAACACTTCAAGAAATTACATATCCTCAACAACAACACTTCAACAAATTACATATCCGCAATAACAAGCTCAATATTGATTCATTACAAGTTCAGCAGAAAGGCAATCAAAAGATTAGCAAAACACGATATCAAGTTCACTAATGATAAGTATGTGCAATGCAATGGAATGCAATGTCAAGTATAATGATGCATGTCTGACCTAGTGATACACACCCGCTTTCTCTCAGTCTGGGACCCATGGGGGACATATCTGTCCGTGCATCTGTCGCGGCGTACGATACAACCCTCGATAATAGTAACCATCGTGACACGCGATACGTCTCTCGAAATATAGTATCCATCGCAGCGCGCGATACGTCCCTCGAAATGGTACATCCTCTTTAAGTTCTCATTCTTTCTCAATGCACATAACACTTTCACAACTATGTGTTAAAATAATGCAAATGATATGTTCACACAAATAAAGAGGATATGACCTCATTCATAACACTACACAATTCACAAAAGTATCAACAATGATTCAACAAACTTTTCAAACTATTCTTTATTATCAACACATCACACACAAGCAATTATTCACATTGCCTTTTATTACCCTTTGTTTTCATCATTAGAATTAATCATTGTGGACAAGTCAACCCATCACCAAGTCCTATTACTCCCACACATATACCACAAGGAAATACACGCATTTCATACACTTAACAAGAGTTTAGAAATCCAGTTGTCTCAATCAATCAAGAATTTACTCCGAGATTTGAGCTTTCCCTTTTCGTTTAACTTCCAACTCAAAACAATCTATTCAAATAAATGACCATAATAAGATTTCAAAACTAACAACCCCATATTATTATGCCTCTAGTATACACCCAAAACTCACTCCAATCTATAATCACCTTCCTAATCTTGATGCCAATTAATACTTCATTTCTCACACTTCTCAAATTCAAGCCTAAGGTTAAAACTACAACCTTAAAAGCTTTCATATGATATAATTCATTCGAGATTTAATTACCTATCTCAATATATCAAAACTTGAATTATAATGTGATAATTATAAAATTTCGAAATCAAACCGAGTTATAAAATCAACACTTAAACCACAACTAATATGTGCTCGTGGAATAATTTTAGAAAGAATATTATCAGTGCATCTATTCAATAATCACATCCCCTAATCACTATTCATAATTTTCCTAAGACATAGTCCTAGTTCTTGTTAGCGGTAACCCATAAAACAATATTTATACATTAATTTGAAACACCAATTTCGAAAAACTTAAATATCAACTCACTACACCCGTAGATACTCACTATAATTTAACATAATATTTTTTTTGCTATCTAAAACTTACAAATTATTATCTATCAATATGTCAAAATATTTTCCACTCAAACTTATCCTCTAAAGACCAAATTCCAGTGAAGTACATAATTTAAATATTTAATTAATTTCCTCCCATCAGAACTAACGCCATACACATGATTATTAGCGTTTATAATTCTTTCACTTGCAATATATATATAGAATTATCATAAAATTTTAGTTAGATTTCTTACCTGAAGGAAGAGGATTCACTTTTCATCCTCTTTTTACTTCGTGACATGGTGCCGCACCAACCGTACAGTTTTCTCTCAAAGTTTAGGTTTAGTTTATTCTACATGGGTCACTAGATGAATTATGGACTTGACCCATTAATCAATAACTAAATAAATAAATTATTTAATCGATACCTATTAATTAAATAATCATATTTATCAAAAAGTTAGAAATTCTTAAAATTAACTTCATCTATTGATCATTAATGACTCGAGACAACTATCGGGAGGGGTAAAATGGTCATTTTATAAAAATTACAAAAATAACCTTTTGGGTCATTACATGAATTTAGCTAACCAAATAATTATTTTTGAAGAGAATTATCATTATAATATAGTTAAATCATCTAAGAATCATATAGAGGTCTAAGGAGAATAAATTAGATATTTTTCTTTAAAAAAATACAGGATTTCTATCTTTATGAACATAAACAAATAATATTAAATGTATGATTCAACAAAGAAAGAGTTGTAATTATATTAGACATATCAAATTATTTTTCCTTGAAAACTCAAATTATGCAAGAATGTCTAACCATTTTCATTAGATATATCTCTTATAATCGACAAATCTGATTAAATAAGTTAAAAAGTTATCTACCAAAAGAAGAAAAAGATAAAGAGTAAGGAGAAAATTACATTTAAACACATATAATCATTTTTGTCAAAACATAAATAATTCAAAAGAAAATAATATAATAGAGACATTACTTTTTAAGGACCTAAAAAAATAAAGAATAACAAATTAATCTCCATCTCTGGATATTTTCATTTTATCTTATATACAAGAGTCAAAGAAAAATAATAACAAATAAATTATTAGTCCTAAATGAATCTCAAAGTTAACAAAATAAAATATTATATCTTATAAAGAATAAGGGAAAATTCTCCTACATAATCATTTTTGACAAATAGTCAATATATATAACTCAAAATCCATTAATCTTCATCGCTTGATGTTATCATTTCATCCTATGTAGAAGAGTCAAGAAAAATAATAACAAATACATTATTAGTCATAAAATAAATTTCAAAGGTAACAAAACAAAATAATTTATCTAGAAGAAATAAAATTATGATGACATATTAGCCTTACTTGCTAATTAAAAGTAATATATGAAATAATATTTAAAAAAATAAAGCCCTCAAAGCTTACAAATATTGTAACATTTCTTCCACTAATTCTCTACCCAATGATGACTACAAAATAACACACAATTTTAGTGCGATTTTATAGTGTTAATGTAACCTTTCACATTAAATAATTAGAAGTTATGAATATGAAAGGTTTAAGAGGTTATGAATATGAAAGGTTTGAGGGTTATGAATATTATTAATACTAATTTAAGAATAGAATTTATATAATTAAAGAGCTATTAGTTTATAGGAAAAAAATAATTTAAAAAATAAGAAAAAATGTCAAATAAAAAAAAGAAAAATAAGAAAAATGAACGGAGGTCATAGAGAGGTGTCACATCACCTCCTCTATGATCCCCATCTCTCTCTCTATATATATATTGATATGGAAGTTCATAACTTCAGGATATAGTTCCGTCATTATGTGCAATAATACTCACACATCCCGCATCTCTTCATTTATCTTCACACTCCCGATCTTCCCCATATTCTGAAGAATAAATTCATGTTTTTTAATTGTTATCTCTTTGTATGCCTCTTTACAACAATGTAAATAGAAATCTTGAGGATTGTGCTATGCACATGAAAATTTGAAAATACTTAAATATACTTGAAAGAATATATAAGAAAACTCTTTCACATCTGTTGAAATAGCTAGACGTTTCAATTTAGTTTTTTTTTACTGTTCCATTAGTCTGTTATTTTTCTGTCAATAACAGAGTTAATATTCTGTTAGTTAGTTATTAGAATGAGTTTGTTAGAAATTGTAAGAATCTACTAGATGGTTCTAGAATGATATGAACATCTATAAATAGATGTTGTCTATCATTGTAATTAAGCTCCTTTTCTCCTCTTCTTCTTCTTCTTTCACTGTCAATAAAAGCTTCATTTGTGCTCAACAATGGCAGAATGATCAGTTCATGATCAAAATTTTAATATGGTATCAAAGCAGGTTCATGATGACCTATACAGATTGAAGTTGTAGAATAGAATTCAGAGTATCAATTTCCTATATTTACTAAATCAGATCGGAGTTTTTTTTCTCAGAACTGGAAATTACAAGAATCGATCATAGAAATCCATTATACATGGGTCCTTCAGATGTATCAGGAGTTGCTTTAATTCTTATCAAGCTAATTGGATTTGAAAATTATGGAATTTGGAGTCGATCAATGAGAATCGCATTGTTAGGGAAAAGGAAGTATGACTTTGTGACTGGAGCCTGTAGTAAGTCATTGTGCAATGAAAAATTGCATGAACAATGGGAGATGTGCGACGCAATAGTACAGTCATGGCTGATGAGTTCTATTAATGAAGAACTTCTAAGCGGGATTGTGTATGCAACAAGTGCTTTTGATGTATGGGAAGATCTAAGAGAACGATTTGACAAAATGAATCGGATGAGACTCTATCAACTGCATAGAGAGATCAATACGCTTACACAAGGAACTGATTCAGTGTCTGCCTACTTGACAAAGTTGAAGAATCTGTGGAATGAGTATGATGCTATTATTCCAGCCCCAACTTGTATATGTCCGAAGTCGAAAGATGATGAATACCATTTATACCAGCCGAGATTGATTAAATTTTTGAGTGGTCTTAATGATTCATATAAGCAGGCTCGAAGGCAGATGTTGTTGAAAGGAATTACACCTACTATAAATCAAGCATATGACATGATAGTGGAAGATGAGATTCAACAATTAACATGTGTGGTTGTTACGCAGGAGAAATCTGATCCAGTGGCAATGCAGGTGAATAGGACCTTGGACAACAATCATAATCAAGGCTATAAAGGGAAGAAGTTGTTTATTGTCATTACACTGGGCACACTAGAGAAAATTGCTATAAGTTGATAGGATATCCTATAGACTGGAAGCACAGAAAAAAGGGAAATTACAACAATGTAAACTCAAAAGGAGGTGGTCAACAACCAGGATATAACACACAAGGATATAGAAAGTCTAATGGATCTGGATATCAGTGTGGAGGTCAAAATGAGCACTAATTCTATTATAAGCAGTCTTAGTGGGGACCAAAATGTTTCAACCAGTTATGAAGGAAATAAAGAGATCAACAATGTTGTGTTGGGCAAGGGACAAATCTTTACAGATGGGGAGTACAAACAGATCATGAAACTTTTACACAGAGAGGAGATGAAATAGGTCTATCTATCAGGTATGGCCACTTGTTTATTATCTCATGTTGCTTCACAAAAATGGATAATAGATTCTGGTGCTACTCACCATATTACATCAGCTAAGGAAAATTTTTCAAGAAATCATAATGTAGTCAAGTCAAACAGTGATAAGGTGAATCTTCCTACTGGTGCAAAGGCTGATGTATCACACATTGGAGAAGCTGTAGTTTTTAAAGATGAAGCTGTGCAGGATGTATTACTTGTGCCTGTTATCAAATGCAATTTGTTATCAGTATCCAAGATCACTAAACAACTTTTTTGTTTTGTCTCCTTCTATCCTGATCTTTGTGTGTTTCGGGATCTTCACAGTGGCAAGGTGAAGGGAATTGGTAAAGAAAAAGGAGGTTTATATTGTTTCAAATATGAAGCTGGAATGAAAACAGTACCTAAGATTCAAAATCACCAAAACATCATTGCAGGAGCAACTATGCAAGATACCAACTTATGGCACAAAAGGCTTGGACATCCTTCGATTCAAACTTTGAAGTCAGTAGATTTTTTACAGTATAATAAAGACATGGATGCATTAAATACTTGTCACGTCTGTCCTTTAGCCAAGCAAACTAGACTATCTTTTCCTGTTAGTTAAACTAGAGCAACCAAGTGTTTTGATCTTGTACACTTAGATCTTTGGGGGCCACATAAAATTCCTACATTTGATAAGAAACAATATTTTCTTACAATTGTAGATGATTGCAGCAGATATACTTGGATTCAATTGTTACAGCTAAAGTCTGAAACTATTGTAGCACTTACATTTTTTTTTGTAATGATCAAGACACAGTTTGATGTTCCTATAAAAGTCATAAGATCAGACAATGACACTGAATTCCTTAATTCACAATACAAGGAGTTGTTTCTATCCTTTGGTATTATACATCAGAGTAGTTGTCCTCACAGACCTCAGCAAAATGGTGCTGTGGAAAGGAAACATAGACAAATCCTAAACATAGCTAGAGCTATTCGATTCCAATCTCACATGCCTATTAGATTTTGGGGCTTGAGTGTGCAGACTGCAGTATAACTAATGAATAGACTGCCTTCATCATCTATTGAAGGCAAATGTCCATATGAGTTGATGTTCTCCAAAGTTCCTTCCCTGTCACACTTGAGAGTAATTGGTTGCTTATGTCATGCTACAATTATGTCAAAAAGAGATAAGTGTTCAGAAAGGGACAGGCAATCCATCCTTATGGGCTATTCTACCATCCAAAAAGAATTTTTGTTATTAAATTGTAATGCCAATAAGTTTTTTGTTAGCAGAGATGTTAAATTTCAAGAACATGTATTCCCATTTGCAAACCAGACATCTCAAAAATGCCCTTCACAAACTCCATCTGTAGAGATCACTGAGGATGCATTTTCAGATGATTCATTGTCAGTTACTGAAGAACACAGTCAAGACACATCAGTTTTGATTGAGAGTGTTGATATTCCATCTGTAGCTGATTTATTATGTGAGACAACACCGTTATAGACTTCACTCCCTGCAAGAAGATCTTCAAGGGTATCTAAGCAACCTATTTGGATGAAGGATTATGCATCCCACAGCAGGGGAAAGGGACAAGATATCCAATTGCTAACTATTTGTCATATAGTAGTACAACTTCTACATATCAATGCTACCTCACTAATTTCTCTACACTGGTGGAACCACATACTTTTGTTCAAGCTGCTAAAGATGAGAAGTGGTGTAAGTCCATGAAGCTAGAAATTCAAGCACTTGAAGATAACAACACTTGGAAGGTAGTTCACTTACCTTAGGATAGCATGCAATTGGTTCAAAATGGGTATATAAGATTAAGTACAAAGCTAATGGGGAAGTGGAAAGGTTCAAGGCAAGATTAGTTGCAAAAGGGCACAGCCAACAAGAAGGGTTAGATTACCATGACACATTTTCACCTGTTGCAAAAATGGTGACTGTTAGATGTGTTATTGGTCTGACAGTCTCAAAAGGTTGGTGTTTGTATCAAATGGATGTGTATAATGCTTTCTTACAAGGGTATTTAGAAGAAGAAGTGTATATGAAAAAGCCTCAACGTTTCAGACAAGAAGGACAACACAAAGTCTGTAAGCTACTCAAGTCATTGTATGGCCTTAAACAAGCATCTAGACAATGGAACATTAAACTTACCTCAGCCCTATTGATTGCATGATTTGTCTAGAGTACTTATGATTATTCATTGTTCACTCTGAAAAGAACAGAAGGAATGGTTGTGATTTTAGTGTATGTTGATGATTTACTTATCATTGGGGATAATGAGTCAATGATCAAAGAGGCAAAACAAGTTTTACATCAACAATTTAAGCTCAAGGACTTAGGAGAGCTTAAATACTTCTTGGGCATTGAGGTTTTGAGATCTGCAAAAGGAGTAATCTTAAATCAACGAAAATCTTCTTGAGCTCATTTCTGAAACAGGACTTACTGGTGCAAAACCAGCTTCCACACCTTTAGAGCTTGGCACCAAACTAACTTCAGTAGAATATGACAGAGCAAATAGGATCACTGAAGATGTTGTCTTGAAGGACATTACTTCCTATCAAAGATTAATTGGGAAGCTACTATATGCAACAATCATTAGACTTGATATTTGTTATGGTGTGCAGACATTAAGTCAATTTATGCAATTACCAAAGAGGTCACATTTAGAGGCTGCAAACAGGGTGGTTAGATACTTGAAAGGCACTGTAGGTCAAGGAATTTGGCTGAAGGCTCAGGTTGCTACAGAATTAGTTTGTTGGTGTGATTTTGATTGGGATGCATGCCCAAACACAAGGAGATCTGTTACAGGATATATGGTGAAATTTGGTGAATCCCTGGTATCTTGGAAGTCAAAGAAACAACACACTATTTCCAGAAGTTCAACTGAGGCAGAATATAGGAGCATGGCCTTAGCTGTATCAGAAATTACTTGGCTAGCAGGTCTGTTTGCAGAATTAAATGTTCCTATTTGTAGACCAATCACAGTATTAAGTGATAGCAAGTCTGCTATTCAATTAGCAGCAAATCCTATATTTCATGAGAGAACTAAACACATAGAGATTGATTGTCATTTTATAAGAGACGAAGTGAAGACTGGTGAAGTCAAAACCATGCGTGTGCCTACTCAAAATCAGGTTGCAGATATACTAACTAAAGGTTTGGGGCAGGATCAACACTTGCATTTGTTAGCCAAGCTGGGTGTACTTAATATCCTGCATCCTCCAGCTTGAGGGGAAATGTTTAAATAGCTAGACGTTTCAATTTAGTTTTTTTTATTGTACATTTTTTACTGTTCCGTTAGTCAATTATTTTTCTGTCAATAACAGAGTTAACATTCTGGTAGTTAGTTATTAGAATGAGTTTTTTTAGGAATTGTTAAAATCTACTAGATGGTTCTAGAATGATATGAACATCTATAAATAGATGTTGTATATCATTGTAATTAAGCTCCTTTTCTCTTCTTCTTCTTCTTCACTATTAATAAAAGCTTCATTTGTGCTCAACAATGGCAGAATGATCAGTTCATGATCAAATTTTTAATAACGTGTCTCTTCATTTCTTGTCTATTCTCTCACTTATATTATTCCTCTTTTTAGTTTTGTTTACTTAATTGTACCCTTCACAAAAATAAATGTATAGATACTTGTATCCATAACTTAAGAATCTCAATCTGATTGGAGAAGTATTATCTTTTGATATATTATGTCTTCCTTATATATTTTATTCGTAATATTAATTTTTAGATTAGTTTCATTCCAAGAGTCATTGATCTATTTGTATAATAGTCAAATATCGAGGATTGACGTATATCATATTCGTTCTAAGGAATCTTCAAATAAATCAAAAATATTGTGTAGTGACACAAAAGGAAGTCCAGTAGCTATGCATGTTTTAGCTTTATTATAGTATAAACCAAAAACATCATATAGTGACACAAAGGGGAATTCAGTTGTTATGCATTTTTAACTTCAGTATAATATATAATTGTAGCAGTAATTTAATTTATTGTATATATTTTTCTCTCCTGATAATTCAATCTCCATTTAAAAAATCTTTGTTGTGATTTTCTATTTGTTCTTGCAAATACAATTCACTCACATATAATCAGAGTCATAGTCAAATTAACAGGTTACCATTTCAATCAAATTTAATATTTTAATGAAGAAAAATTATCAATTAACTTCTTAAAAATTAGATGATATGATCACAAAAATATTTTTTAAAAAAACACTTGAAATATCTACCTATAGTATTTTTTTTTGTCATTTGTCTACAAATATAATTTCTTTAACTTAATATAGTATATTTCAATTCAACCAAAAGACAAAATGCTTAAGAAAATTAATAATCAGAAATTAAAAAAAAAAATTTAACACCCCGCTAGTTAAAAGAGCTAAAATATAGAAAGAATCATTTTTGAAAAAAATGAATCTAAAATTTGACAAGTTATTTTAAGTATGAGTTTCGGATAAAGAATATCAAATGAAAGGTATTTGAATTATCTTTCAAAGCCACCAAATTTGTTAATTTCGAATTCATATGAAGGAGATATTTCCATTTGAAGTCGGGCTCTCTAGATAACTGGATAAGAAAAGTCACTCAAATTTAAAAGGGATGAAATTTAACTGAGAGAAAAAAGAAGAAGGAGATTACATACATATGAGGTTTCTTCGTTCATGATATTTAAGTGTTGACTATAGGGATTATTAAAGTAGTTATATATTGTAAGACTGAAATGTTTTTGTACACATTACGACTAGATTTTGGGGTTTAAATAGAAGAATAAATTTTTCGTTTTATCTTGTTCTTGGTTTCACTAGTTTTCCTTTTTCTCATTTTTCATTGGACTGAGTCTGACTTGTATTGATAAAAATAAGCATGTGTCATCACGTCAATTTTTGAATCGTGACAAAATCAAACCTAATTGTGTGCTTGTATTGTAGATATTCTATAACTACGGAGCAAGGGAATTTGTGTTGATTGGAGTGGGCCATATTGGATGCAGCCCAAATGCTTTGGCCCAAAATAGCCCAGATGGAAGAACTTGTGCTCAAAATATTAAGGGAAAATTGTATATAATAGCAAACTAATAACCTAAATTAAATAGAATAGCTAGGGTTTGATTTAATTGTGCTCCATAGCAAATATTAGTTAAAATTTGCCAGCGTCTCTCTCCCAAAAATCTCGCTCGCCACTCTCCATTCTCGCTCGCCTCTCTCGCTTTATACACAGAAGTGTATAATTCTGTTTCTGTTTCGTATAAAGCGAGAGAAAATTGTATATACACATGCAAAAATGTATATCTTCGTGTTATACACTTAATTATACAATTTACAAACATTTTACTTCAAATATTGCAGAGAAAAATGCCAACGAATTATACAAGTGTGAATTATACAATTGCAGTGAAATACAATTTTCTCTAGCTTTATACAACGGAAGTGTATATATTGTGTTTCTGTTTTGGTATAAAGCGAGAAAAACATATATCTTCTTGCTATACATTTATAATTATGCAATATACATACATTTTAATTCGATTCAACTGTATGAAAAACAAATTATACAATTGCAGCGAAATAGGCCAGCGAATTATACAATTTAGGCCAGCGAATTATACAATTGTATATGTATAACAAATTATACAGATTTATGTTTGCTATGGAGCACAATTATGCAAAGTTTGCTATAGCATACAAATATGAAATTTTTATTTGCTATATGTGAAAGTTGCCCAAATATTAATGTGGCACATCAGTTATTTAACAATAAACTGAGAGCACTTATGGATAATTTAAATAGAAATACACCAGATGCCAAATTAATATACATTAATGCTTATTGAATTTTTCGAGATTTAATTGACAGTCCCTTTGCTTTTGGTAACTTCTCTAACTCCCTACTATTTTCTTTTAATTGTTCTATTATTTGTCGTTTAGGTTCTCTACTTGTTTGATCCAATCGTAAAAATAGTTGTCTATATTATCATTTATATTTGTCTTAAACTTCTTACCTAATTCACACTCTATTGACAGTCGATAACTTATTTTCCTGAACCTAGTATTTCGATCTTATAAATGCTTCATTTAGTCAATATTATAGTAAAATTTTTGCAAGATTATTGATTTGATCATAAGAATAGTTGTCTATATTATATGTTTTAACGTCTTGTTTAGTTAAAAACATAACTTAGTTATGAAATCTGTCTTAATAATCCATTGTTACATAGGATTAACTACAAATTTAGTACCAACAAGGGTTGTGGTGCACTGCTGGGAGTGTTTTACCCTTAACTGGAGGTCTCGGGTTCGAGCCTAGAGAAAATCTTGTTGGGAGCGCCACCCCCAAATGGGCCTTGCAGTGCGCGATCCACATTTAGTCGGAGCTCCAATATAGGCTTCGAACACCGTTTGGAAAATAAAATAAAAAAAACTACAAAATTTTTAGAGCTTGTAAATTGCTTAGATATATTTCTGAGTTTAAATTTATATTATTTTCAGAATTTAGAGTGACAAGCACTAAATGTTGCGGAATAGAAAGGAACAATGGACAAATAACATGCATAACAAAGATGTAAGGAATTCAAATTTACATTTACAAAGATGCTACAAATATGCCTCAGGCCAAAAGCCTTTTGTTGTTTGTGTGAAATTTTTTAGTAAAATAAAAAACTAAAGTTCTTACAACACTCGATTTTTTAAAAAGAATAAGAAAACTTATTATAGAATATTATATTGTGGATATCCACCACATCAAGAAGTTACTCACCTATTATTTTCATTACTTTCTTTCATTATGAAGATAACCATAACCTCCAACTTTATAATCATTATTCTTGTAACCTTTCACTTTCATAACTTCCTTCATCATATTCATGTTAATGTCATGTTTATGACTAACATTTTGTATGCCTCTACGTTACACTTTAAATAGAGGCATAATGGTACATATTGTATACGCTTGAAGATTTGGTGAATACTTGAAAGAAAGAAAGTGATCTTATATTGTTCCTCTTGTCTTATATTCTTCTTATCTTTATCTTTATATTGTTCTTTAGTTTTACAACACGTTATCAACATGATTGTTCTACTATTGAAGGATTGAAGCAAAGAAAATATAAAGAAGGTAAAAAAATTTGTGTTTATATTTCTCTCAAGGTGAATTACTATATAATTTATTTTATATTTTACTTTTGATTAAGCATCATTAATTTTCTTACCAGCTCAAAAATGAGTCCAACAAGTTGTTTTTACTTTTAGCGAACTTTTAATTTGATCACTTATATTTAAAAAGTAAAATTGGTTTGTAAGTTAACAATTTGTAAAGAAATTATTTTTTATGATCTTGTTTTATTAACTTATGTGACATATATTGATTAGATTATTTTTGTTGATTAATTTTTTCTTTATGTAAACATTTACTTGTTGAGTTATTAATATATTATTTATACTAACAAAGCTTGTTTTATGGTTAATTAAAATGGCTAGTGAATTATGATAATCTTCCTAACAATATTGTGAGGGACTATTAAAATATTTTAATTTATTTTACTTGGAACTTTTATATGGTTCTAACTTGTGGTTTTAATTAATTAGTTTTGTTCATTTTTATTCAATTTTAAGTCAAATTCAGATTATATTTATGGTACTCAATATTTAATTTTGGGAAAAGGATCAAATATACCCCTAAAATTTTTGAAATGGTCTAAATATGCCCCCCGTTTAAAGTTTGTCCATTTATACCCTCCCGTTAAATTATTGGTCCAAATATGCTCTTATGGGCGTTAGTTGGCCACCTCAAAATATCCAACTCATTTCACTTTTCTTTAAATGCCCAAATGAATTTTCCACGTCATTTTAATATTACAACTTGGCATTTATATTATAAAAGAGAAAGGGTCACATATGCCCCAAATAATCTGACCCATTAAAAACACTTTTATGACCCATATTTTAAATGGTTCAATTATATTCCTAATTGGCTAATTCTACCCATATCCCTTTTCCCTTTCAAATAACTGGTAGCATATCCATTCTTCATTTCAAAGTTAGGGTTCTTGAGAGCCTCATTACCCCCATCAATTTTATTTTGAGGAGCTCGAATAAAAGAGTGTTCTAGTCATCTCCAGTCATCTTCTTAAACTTTCTCCTTTAAAAATGAGTCGGGACTCGACTGTTTCAAGTCTGTCGATGGTAAAATGTCAATGTGATATTGCGACGAGGATTTTCACGTCTTTCACTCCAACTAATGATGGAAGACGCTTTTATAAGTGTTTTAATCCTAATGTAAATTTATCATACAGTTTCGTTAAATTTCATATTTTTGGTGAGTATTGATTTCAATTTCATAATTGTACAGGGTTATAAATGTGCTTATTGAAAATGGGTTGATGATCCGCTCCATCCTAGAGTTGCAAATCTAATCCACAATTTAAAGAAGTAAAACAATAATCTTCATCGTGAAAATAAAAATTTGGAGACGAAGATGGCTGATCTTGAAAAGTATTTGGCATCTGAAATTGAAGAAAAATGTGAACGTCTAAATGAAATTACTGCTCCCAAGCATGAATAGGTTGTTATCGATAATGAAGATGTTGTTATCGATAAGTCTAAGAAAAAAGTTGATCAAATATGGATTGTGATATCTATGTTGTGGTGTTGTTTTGCAGCATTCATCACATTCTGGGTAATGAAGTAGGAAGGAAAATAGAAATTTCTATCAGTTTGTAATCTTTAACTTTTTCATCCTTAACTTAGAAACGTTAAACATGTGTGGTGTGTTGAATTGTAGTAGTTGATGACTTGAATTGTAGTAGTTAATGACTTGAATTGTGGCAGAAATTTTGATTTATATTGTATGTTAAGTTTGATGTCACCATTTCTTACTTTTCTTTTTGGTGATGGCATAATTGTGTGTGTGTTTTTGATGAAACAGAGGAAGTGGTAAATTTATGATTGCGCCATAGACGTGGTGGTAGTGCTTAGGGAATGAAATATGAAATGAAAAGCACGTCTGTTGAAATACTTCATTAATTGTGTTTGTTGACTATATGGTTATGTACATATTGAGTTAATTCTATGTGTGTTGATGTAAATCTTAGTCAAATAATAGAATGTAAATTATCAAATTAGAGGATTTGTAGGGATGGATTATAATCCACAAGAGTATACACGTAAACACAATTCGACACATCAAACAAGAAGCATTATTCATTATGTCATTAGGCCATTGAATTGAGTGGACACACAAATCTAACAGTTAATACACATCCTCAATACAGAAACCAAAATAAGGATAACCAGATTTCTTAAATTCACAAAGACATACAAGATAAATACACTCAAAAGAAGACGTCTTAAATTCACAATGACAAGACAAAACACAACAAAAAAAGGCGTCTGTAATGCCATTCTATGAAGGCGTATGAAAGTTTCACCTAACTTAATACTCATTAGCAATATTATTTGTCAACCACTATGGTTAACTATGAGCATTAACAAAAAAATTAACATTAAAAATAAATTACGATAAATCATCATCTACAATAGGATTTCTGCCCTTAACCCCCATCATCTTGAATCTTTTATTTTTTGCTTGTATTTGTACATGTCCAGTAGGGATAACTTATTTTCCCTTCCATGTTGTTTTGATCGGAGAATAAGGCAAATTAATTGGCACTGTGACACCAGTGTGATTTCCATAAAACTGGATTTTTCTTGCACCAGTTGGAACAACCCTTTTTTTCAACTTCTCAGACCTCAACTCCGATTCACAAATTACCATTGGTCATAGAGGTGGGTCTTCTTCATCTTCAACATTAGGACTATATGGTTCAAACTCTTTTGTTACAGCCTCAGCCCCAGTTCCAGCTTCAGTTCCACCCTCAACATCAGAACAATGTTCATTGTTAGACATTGGCCTTTTGACTTTCTTCAAATGTACATTATTTTCAACACACTTTTCCCATAATTTTTTTCTATATTTATATTATTTAGCTTACAATTAAAAACATGGAAAAACATGTAATATTGTGCTTACCTTGTAACAGGACCTGACATGTAGTTTGATTCACCACAGTCGTTACATGTCATTTGAGTGCCTTTTCTAGACTGAGATCATTCACCGTTTCTTTTTCTTGCTTCATCTGGTTCTCTCTTCCTTTTCATTTTTGGTCTACCCAATTGTTTCACATCATTAGGAGGCAACATTGCCTTGAAGGATCAACCTTCCAGGACTTCTGACCTCTTACAGGCTACATCTTGTTTTTATATGTTAGCATGTAAGCCTCCTTGCTATACCACCAATGTATTTCAGTTATTGGATCTACTTTTTTTGTGTGTCAATGCTTTGATGGAATGCGGGCAGGGAATACCTGATAAATCCCAAATTCTGCAAGTGCATCTTTTTTGCTTTAGATTGACAATGTGTCTATCTTCTCCATCAGACACTTCATAGCCCCAATATCCATTGAATCCCACCTTACAACTATGTGCTATGACCCTGTAGTCAATGTTCAACTTCATGCATTCCGGACTGAAATATGTAACCCAAGTCTTCAACTTTTTTTCATTTTTTCCTAGCAATCTCATCACTTGTACTCTTATTTCTTCTAACATCTTGATTATTGGCTTGGCTCTAGCCTCAAGAATCCATGCATTGAATGATTCAGTGAAGTTGTTTTCAACCATCATGTTCTTACACTGAGTATCAAAATAAACTCTACACCATGCCTTTGGTGGATACTTTACCAAATTCCTTGCACCATCTTCTGATAGTTTCCCCAACTTATTCAATTGGTCCTTGAACTCTTCAATATAGGAACTCCAAGCACACCACCACATAAGCTTCCTCATTTGACCACTCCTCCATTTTCTAGCACCAGTTACTCTCAATGTGTCTCAGACAATACCTATATTGAGCTTCAGGCAATACTTTGACAACATCATCTATCAGTCCATGTAACAGTGAAAATTGAGAATTAATATGTGTTAAAAACAGTAAGTACAGTGAGTACAAGTTGAGTAAAAACAGTTGGTACATTGTTTTTGAAATTGTTAAAAAGTGTGTAAAAACAGTGAGTAAAATTGTGAATGAAAATGAATTAAAAAGTGAGTAAAAATTGTGAATGCAAGTAAATTAAAATACTGAGCTAAAAATAGCATCATACCTTTTGCATATCCGAAATCAATATGATTTTTGAACCATCTTTAAGGTCCAAAGACCCCTTCAATAACTCAATGAACCAGCAACACCATGTATTGCTTGTTTTTTTTGTCCACTATTGCCCATGCTAGTGGATAGAAATTGTTCATAGAATCTTGTCCTAGAGTAACCAACAACACACCCTTACATATACCTTTCAAGAATGTACCATCAAGTCCAATAAATGGCCTCAAACCAGATTTCCAGCCTTTCTTAAGAGCATCAAAACAAATGTACATCCTTAAAAAATTTCTTTTTCCTTTAGATAGGGCATCCTTAGAGATATTTATCATAACATCAGCTCCGAGAATGGATTGCTTAAGCTTTTGTGCATAGGCATCAAGCTTGTTGTAGTCATCAATAAAACTGCCATCCAACTTCTCAAGAGCCATCCTCTTAGCCCTTTTAAGTTTAGACTGACACAAATTCAATTTTAAGTCATTTTAAAGCTCTCCTCTCATATGTTTTACCTTATACTTCGAATTATTCTGAAGCTTGTTCTTTAAGTATTGAGATAAAGTAACTGCATCAGGTCTAGCATTAAAAAAGGTCTCCTCACATGTGTGCTTATTGATGAAAGTCTTTATCTTAAACCCTTCAGTTTTGCCATCTTTTGATTACAAACACCTAAAGGGACATCCCACATCACAGCCATACCTAGTTCTCTTTGTATCACTTTTTATTATAGTCAAAGCCCTTCTGTTAGCTAATGCATAATAATTCAGAACCTGTCTACCTTCTTTCATGTCTTTAAATGTCATACCAACTTGCAATTCCTTAAAGATTTCCAATCTGTCACCTACTACTCTTCCCCTTTCATTGCTAATAGCCTCCATCCACTCTAAATCACATTTCTCACCCTCAGAAAGATCCCAAACAGATCAGGACTATGTTCACAATCTGTACCAACCTCAACATCTACACAACATGATTTAACATATTGTGTGATATTTTGGGCAACGACAGTGAACTCACCCTTCTCCACAACAAAGAAGTTGACCACTTTAAATTTCTCACATAAAAGGCTAAGGATGACCCTAATTTCATAATCCCCATCTACTGTATAATACTTTTCAGGGGGCCCACTGACTAATAATTGTTTAACCCGAGAAAACCCTAGCTTGGTAGTAAACTCATCACGTATATCTTTATGACTGAATAATTCAGGGTCAAAATTTCACCAAGAGTGCACCAATTTCTTAGTGTAAATCAACAGAAGTGAAATGACCCAACGACCCCCGTAGTTGAACACAATTTCAACTTCATCAATTATTCTTCAAAATTACATGAAAAAATAGTAAAATCAGAGAGACCACTCAAACCAAACACATTAAAAGCTGCAAAATATAATAAAATAAGCCCTAAAAGACAAACAACATCTCGAGACCACCAAAAGAGAAACAAAACAAAGCTAACAAAGGCATAAAAGGACATCCTTTTTAAACCAAACAATACATTTCAAGTGATTTCAATACACATAAATCAAAGAGAATCAAATACAACACATGCCGTCGATTTTACTTAAATAACCCTACCTAACAAGAAAATGTAACCCTAATCGAATATATAATTTATTGAAGGGAGAAAACTTACCTTCAACCCATAGATTTTCTAACCCTAGTGCGGTAATTTGTGTAAGTCTTCAAGAACCCTAGAAGCGCCGCAACGTTCTTTCAGTGAAAATGAAGTTCAGGAAATTAGGGATTTGTTATGGGTTAAAAGGGATGGGTTTTGGGTTGGATACGGGTCGTATAAGTTATTTAAAAGATGGGTCATATATGTTATTTAAAATATGGGTCATAAAAGTGTCTTTAATGGGTCAGATTATTAGGGGCATATGTGACCCTTTCTCTTTTATATTATAAATTTCAAGTTGTAATATTAAAATGATGTGGAAAATCCATTTGGGCATTTAAAGAAAAGTAAAATGAGTTGGATATTTTGAGGTGACCAACTAACGCCCATAAGGGCATATTTGGACCAATAATAGGACGGGGAGGGTATAAATGGACCAAACTTTAAACGGGGGACATATTTAGACCTTTTCGAAAAGTTTAGGGGCATATTTGACCCTTTTCCCTTTAACTTTTGATAATGTATTTGGTTTATGAAGACATTGATTGAGGGTAAGACGGTGATTCAAGTTTCATCGCACCAAGTGGGTAAGACATCAAGTTAAAATCTCGGTGCACCATGATAATAAGAAGTTGGGTTCAAGTCCCATTGATTTATGACCAAAGGTATCTTCATATGGGTAAGACATTATGTTCTAGTCCTAATGCACTATTGTGATGATGACTAACAAAAACTTATCTATTTTTTGACTTAAAGTCATGAAATTTGCCCAATTATTTTGCTCCATTCTTTAATGTGAATGTGGTAGCGTGTATAATATGTCTGAAAAATGACAAGTGATTAAATATATTAATATGAGTGTGGTAAAATATTAATGATCATCATTCTGGTAATTAAAAGGAAGAACATTGTGAATTCTTAAGATGGTCCTTCAAATGTGAAGGTATTTTTTCTCCAACAAAGTAGTATGAGAAGTTATTAGGCAAATTGTTGTTGGTGCAACCCAATTTTGAAAAGTTTTGTAAATCCTCCAACAAATAAAAGAATAAAAAGTGATAGTACATTTGGTACATTTGATCTCTTAAAGTGATGTTGAGGTGAGATATAAATTTGATATATGTAAAAGTATGACAATGAGTTTCTAATAAAAAACTTATGGAGCATGTTCAAATGGTTATGATCCATTTCTTAAAGAAAATGTGACTTGTGTTCTTATGAATAAGAACATGTTTATGAATTGTTTGATAAATGTCACACCTCACCTATATGGGAGGTTTGAGATACTGAAGAGAAATGTTTTGACATAATGGTCGTTTAGTCATATACTTTAAGTCCTACACAAATATGTGATATGTTAAATTGTGAACTATTGAAGGGCAAAAGAAAGAAATAGTTTTTTTCCTATAAAGGTTGTAGCTATGACCAAACAAATTTGTAATTGGTTGTCAAGAAATAAATCTTGCATGTGATTATTTTAATCATGACAATAACAATAATTTTCTCCTTGAAGGAGATGGTCACCATAAGAATGACCTGTGAAATTTGTAGTAGTACCAGAGGCGAACCCAGGATTTAAAGGTTTTAGGTGCACCTATATAAACATAACTAAAATATAAGGTTTAAGCTAAACTTAAAATAAAAATAGGCTTAAGTGGGATTTGAACCTTGGTCTAGAGGGTGGTATCTCTACCTTCTAACGATTGCCCAAGAGCACTTCTATGTTTTTTATGGGTGCACTGTTGAATATATCTTACTTTTTACCAGTTTTTCAAAATAGATATACATATATACATATGATTTTTTGAAAGTTACCGGGTGCACGTGCATCATTACAGCATAGGGTGGGTCCGCCTCTGAGTAGTATACAAAATTAGTTGAGAGTTCCGGAAGGGTTAATTTGTTACTATCCAAAGGAATGAAATTGTTCATGATATTGGGGTTGTAGTGAGTCTCAAAAGAAACATTTTTAAGTTTTGGGAGAATTGAAAAAGAAAATATTATATTGAGACTATAAATTATGGGAAGATTTAATATCTTCAAGTTACTACAACAAAGTGGGTTATAAATATTTATGTATAAGATTATCCATTTTTTTCCTCTTGTTTGTTGTATATAAACATGGACATCATGATGGAAACACATGCAAAATTAAATTAGAAGTTTACTAGAATAAATATCAGTTGACATAATCGACTGACCATTCTGTTTCATATGTGATGCAAAAGAAATTGAAAATTCACATGGCTATATGTTGAAGAAATAAAAAATTCTTCAAGAATTCTCTTTTATAACTTGTTCTCGTGATAAAAATGATCATTGTACCAGCTAAGGCTGAGATTGTATCCTCTGAAATTATTTGGAACATATAAAAGGGTGAATATGAGTTTGTTCACCTGCCAAGTGAACTTTTAATAGATGCATCTATGGTATGGTCATATGTGCTATGGTATGGTCATATGTGCTTTTGTATCAACTTAAAAATCGATTTTGTAAGGTTGTTTGCTCAAATTATTAAATTAAGAGCATAGTTCCAAACTATAAAATTATGTTGATAATGTTGGTTGGTCTAGCAGAAATTGTATGCATCCAATTATAGCTAGACCATTGATTATGAGAAAAAAACTATCAAATAAAATTGGTACGGAACGAGTTTATTTAACATGTATGCATCAAGCCAACAAGGTACTCCCAACACAATTGGTTCAGGGTCAGGAACCAAAAAATTTCTATCTAAAAATTTGATGTGTGCACATATGATGTTATTGCTCCACCACACACAAACATGGATACCCGATTGAAGTTGAGTGTGAATGTTAGATTTCCTAACATTAGGGGGAGATATGTGTAACAACTAAAAATTATGTGTGGAGTTAATTATCTATATCCTCATTAAAATGAATATAAACTTAAAGTTCAAGAGATAATTCATTTGCAATATGTCTCAAGTAATTTGTCAGATGTATTTGCTGACTCAATATTTTAATTAAGCTGCAAATGCTCCAATAAATAGTCCTTGAAGGACATAGTCTATGATATGCCAGAAGCGTGACAGACCAATCGATCCAAATGTAAAACTCTTTGAGGAAGGAGAGGAGCAAATTATCAAAATGGTCATTGATAATTAGGTAAGTGCTTTGAAAGATCACTATGACATAACATTTCATAAAACCTTGAAAAAGGTTCAAGTACCTGATAATGATAAAAAAAAATGATGAGATCTCGATAAGTTATGTCGCCGACAGTATATCTGATACGAAGTAGCACTCAATACTATAAGTGGTTACGAGGATCTTAAATTTGAACTTGTCATATAGTGTGGATAGATAAATGAGTGGCCAAATAAAATGTACTATTCAAGTATATTTTGTTTCACTTAAAAAGTGATGTTTTTGAACTTATAGTTCATAGATAAAAATATATGTCAGTTGGGTACAAATGAATCATTGTGTGAAAATATAACCGTAAGATATAAAATATGATTTGTGCCTCGGGGCAGAAAGGGCTTTCGCAAAAATTCTGACATTTTTGAATGGAGATATATTCTCTAGTGGTGGATGCAATAAGACTTGTTTCAGTCTGGCAATAAATGGAATACTTGAATATGCATAATAAATGATTATTATGTCTTGACAATAGATGTAATATTTGAATATGCATAATGAATGATTATTGTGTCTAACTTGACGATGAAGATTAAATGAAAATCTTTGAAGGAATTAAAAGGTATTAGTACAATTGGTGCACTTACAAATTGCTGGTTATGCAAATGCTAGAAGATTATATGATATACATAACGAAAGTTATGTGAAAAAATTTCATTGCATAATTCAAGTTATCACAAGAAATTAGCAAAAAAAGTGACTCAATACATAGAAGATGTGTTACTTTCTTTCCGAGGAAAAGACGAGCTTCAATAAAATTGAAATGACCAATTTCCGAGTCAGAAATAATTTGATTATGTATATACAAAATATTTATTTGATCTACATAAAGTTCGATCGCAGATGAACTAATATTTACATATGGAGAGTCAACAATATCTTGAAAATTCAAAAAATATAGTCACTTCTTCAAATCATGCAGAAATAATATTGATTCATAAATTAAGTCGGGAGTGTGCTTTATTAGAATCATGATCTATCAAAGTTAGGAAATATGTAATTTTCTTTTGAAAAGGATATTCCAGCCACCATATACGAAAATGATATATAGCTCAATTGAATATAGGATACAGTCAAAGGAGATAGGACAAAATATATTTCACCAAAAGTCTTTTTCACACGTGATCTTCAACAAAATGGTGAGATAGATGTTCAAAGATGCATTCAAGTGATAATCTTGTAAAGTTATTCACTACAGATTGTCAATATCAATATTTGAGAAATTGTGATACAAGACTGAAATATATTATTTTAGAGATATCAAGTAAAAATTTTATCAGAGGGAGAAAAATACGCCTTGTATTATTTTGCTTAACCATGATTTTATCCCAATTGACTATTCTGGTAAAGTTTTTAATGAGGCAAAATTCACAGTGTATTTAAAGATATATGTACTCTTTTTCCTTCACTAGTATTTTTTTCCTACGGAGTTTTTTTCTACTAAGGTTTTAACGAGACATATTATCTATGACATCCAAGGGGGAGTGTCTTAAAATATTATATTATGGATGTCCACTACACCAAAAAGTTATTCACCCATTATCTTCATTACTTTCTTCCATTATGAAGATAATTATAACATCCATAACCTCCAACTTTATAATTTTTGTAACCTTTCACTTTCATAACCTCCTCCAATATGTTCATGTTGATGTCATGTTTATGACTAACCTTTTGCATGTCTCTATGTTACACTATAAATAAAGGCGTAAGGGTTCATATTATATACACTTGAAAATTTGGTGAATACTTGAAAGAAAGAAATTGATCTTATATTGTTCCTCTTGTCTTTTATTATTCTTGTCTTCTTCTTTATATTGTTCTTTTGTTCTTTAGTTTTACAACAAAATAAACAATATAGAATACTAACAGGATACAACTCTAGCTTCATTTCAACTGTTGCGTCTTATTCAAACTGCACAACATGAATAAATGCATTAATGATCCCCTAGTTAAGCTATCAAAAATGTTGATAAACTTATGCACACAATCTCTAGAAAATATATCTGATCAATTCACCACTTGTTTATTAATGTAATGCAAGGACATCAGAAATAAAAGAAAATAACAACAGGACGAAAAAATCTCGATAAACATCTTTACGTCTAAGCTTCTAATGTAGAAACATTATAACAAAAAAAATTAAACTGAAGACTTGATGAAGGTTCATATAACGATTAACAAGATGATCATAATCACAATATCAGAGTAGAAAATATAATGCGTATAGATTATGATAATGACACCTTAATATTGTTATTATTAAAAATTTTAACAGATGGGTATAGGACTACAACAGAAATAATCCATTAAAAAATGTTAGTGCTTTAGGCAGTTTTCTCAATAATTCTTTATTGATAAGTTTCCTTTCATATTTTGTAATATCAAAGTGCAAAATATGTATTTCAGTAAATTTAGTTATAGTCAAGGAAATTAAGTTGAATAATAACCATAGAATTCATTTAGTATAGATAAACTTGCTTTAGATTACCATTAATCTCTATTGTGCAACCTTAAATTTCATGAAAATTCTCCAAAGAAAACAAACACAACTATAAAACCTGATTAAAAGAATAAAACATTAACAAATAATAACATATTATTTTATATAAGTGCATACCCATGCCATTGATGCATTATTCTCGGTAATTTTGGTAAGTATATTATTTATTGCACTCACAATATATTCATGCTCTTCTCCTTATTTAAATTTTTTCTTCCTTGTTGGTTTTGGAAAAAAATCTCTATCCGTTTGGAAAATATTTGTTTACTGATTGCATGCTCTCTTATTTAAGAAAACAATATTAATTGATCCCTCATTCCTTTAATATTTGGCATGATTAATTCTTACTTGCTTATTTAAGACAATTTTAATTATTTCCTTGTTATATTTAGTTGCTCATATATTGGGTAAAATAATTTAAAATAATTCTAATTTTTGTTCTTATTTAAGGAAAATATATTACTCTTCCTAATCTCATACTTGTGTATATTTGCTAATAATTTTTTTATTTTTTTTATTGTTGATTTTGCTCTCCTTTGAAATAAGGAAAATGTTATATTAGTTGATTCATTTTTATTTAATTAAAACTTGACAAATTTCTTACTAATTTATATCTGGTAATGATTTTTTTTAAAATTTTCTGATTTGACTCTCTTTTAAATAAGGAAATAGTATATTGATTGATTCCTTAAAATATTTATTTACCTTATGTGTTTTCCTTTTTTCTATATAAATAAGACCCCTTCCCTTCATTATTTTTCACTCACACACTCATCCACTTTTACCACTCTCTCATCCTCTCATTGTTTTCTCTTGAAATACAATTTATTACTCTCTATTCTTGAAAAGAAGTAAGAACTTAAATAAAATTTTGCATCATTCTTCGGGGTATTATTGTGTTGCGGTTGTGGATTGAAAACCTCGCTAGATACTTCATTGCTCGTAAAACTTTCTGCATAATCGGTTAGCCTTCTTCATTAGTTTAAATTTTGGTTAGCACTATTATATTGTATGGTTGAAAATGAAACAACAAGGAAGCATCTGAGTTAGTTTCACTATTCTTTCCCTCTATGTGCGATAATGATTATTCTTTGTCCATGTTGATATGTTGTCTATATATATGAAAGCAATCGGTCAATACTTGATGTTATTTTTTTTCATTATATGCGTATTATTCCTTTTAGTAGGTTTTTTTTTAACCTAGAATTCAAGATATTGAAGAGTCGCCTAGAAGATAATTGTTGATGGAGCTATTGTTTATTTTGTTGTTCATTTGTTCCTTATTTGTTTTGTAACAATTTGTAAACTCTCTAACTTTAGTGTTAGGATCGAATCCACACACACACACTTGATGAATGAAGAACACAAGAACTTTCGAGAGAGAGAGATGAGAGATCTAGAGAGAGAAAGAGAGAAACCAATATTTCTTGGTAACACCTCGTCAACCTCACCGCGGAGGTTGAACCGCGTGAACATTAATATATGACAGTACATCAAGTATTAATCAGGCTCCACAACCTAACAATTCTCCCACTTGGAGACTCATTCAATCATCCAAAAAATACATTCTCAAAAAAAATATCTTCATCATCAACATCTTTTCCGCACCGCAACATCTGTAGCAACAACTACAGAAGACCAACCAAGGTTTTTCATAATCCCAGTTTCCCAACATCAACGCATTTACTCAATATGTCTGTCAGGTTCTTTGCACCCTTTATCTTCTCCAAGCACATATCACCATCCTCCACTGCCCTGCGAGTGAAATGGTACCACCTTCTGATGTGCTTTGTCTTCAAATGATAGACTGGATTTTTCACCAACTGTATGACACTCTAGCTATCTGAATAAAAAATCTTCTCGCTCTGCTTCTTGCCCAATTCCTCTAGATAATCTGCCAGCCATGTTATCTCTTTCCCAGCTTCAGCTATTGCCACATACTCAGCTTCAGTAGATGAAAGAGAAACACACTTCTGAAGCCTATGCATCCAACTCACTGTTGTTCCACCTATAGTGTAAATGTACCTGGATGTACTCTTGCTCGAGTCCACATCCCCACTAAGATCAGCAACCACAAAACCCTGTAGAGTCACCTTGCATTTGCCAAAACAAAGTGAAGTACTGGATGCACCTCTCAGATATCTCAGAAGCCACTTCACAGCTTCCCAATGCTCTTTCCCCGGGTTCGCCATGTACATGCTAACAACTCCCACTGTATGTGCTATATCAGGTCTAGTGTAGACCATATCATACATCAAACTCCCAACTGCTGAAGCATATAGAACAAGTACCATATGCTCACGCTCCTCGGCTGTCTTGGGTGACTGCTCCTTTGACAATTTAAAGTGATTTGCCAATGGAGTAGTCCTGTGTTTAGCATCATTAACCTTGAATCTACTCAACACCTTCTCAATGTACAACTACCGAGATAGTTTTAAAGTGCCAGCAGATATATCCCGAGAAATCCTTATCCCTAAAATGTGCTTCGTTGAGCCCAAATATTTCATCTCAAACGTTGCAGACAACCTTGTCTTCAGACTGTTAATTTACCTCATACTAGATCCTGCAATCAACATATCATCTACATACAAGAGTAGAAAGACATATGAATCAGTGTATTTCTTGAGGTAACAACACGGATCCTTTTCAACTTTGCAAAATCAACTCATGGTCATTGAGGAGTCAAACTTCTTGTACCACTACCTTGGTGCTTGCTTTAGTCCATACAAGCTCCTGGTGAGCTTGCACACCATGTGTTCCTTGCCTGGAACCACAAACTATTCCAGTTGCTGCATATAGATCTCTTTGTCCAGATCTCCTGTAAAAACATTGTTTTTACATCTATTTGCTCTAGATGCAAATTCTCCGATTCAACAATACTCAACTGAATTCGAATAGAGGTTAACTTCGTAACAGGAGAGAATATTTCAGCATAATCAATATCTTTCCTTTGTGAATATCCTTTAACCACTAAACGAGCCTTGAACCTTCTTTTGTCATCTGGTTCAGTCTTGATTCTGAACACCCACTTGTTCAGCAAAGCTCTCTTCCATGCAGGTAACTCAGTCTACACCCATGTGTCGTTCTTCTCAAGTGACCTCATCTCATCATCCATGGCTTTCTCCCACTTGATCGAATTCTCCACCTGTAGGGCCTCATCAAAAGACTTTGGTTCCCCCTCATTAGTCAGCAATAGATAGTGTAATGAAGGTGAATACCTATCTGGTACCCTAATGGTTCTGGATGATCTCCTTATCATCTGCTCAGGTGTAACTTGCTCCACTTAAGATTCTTCCGTAGGAGTTGGTTGAGTATCTGTTTCAACTTCTCTGGGGTTACTCTTCTCCAACTCAACCTCAACTTCCACTTGCTTTGTAATCTCTAGAACCTTCTACTCTCTGTCCTTGTATAGGACAGACTCATCAAATGTCACGTCACAATGTCTCAGGATCTTTCTGTTCTTGTCATCCCAAAACCTGCTTGGCATCAAGCTTGTCTCTCTTTTCTAGATCAACATGAACATAAGCAGTGCAACCAAAAGTTCTCAAGTGTGAGTACTTGAGTTCTTTTCCTATCCACACCTCCTCTGGAATCTTGAACCTTAAAGGAACTGATGGTCTTTTGTTGATAAAGTATGCAGCTCTGCTCACAGCATCCGCCCAAAATGTTTTGGGCAGCCCATAGTGTATCCTCATACTCCTTGCACGCTCATTCAATATTCTGTTCATCCTCTCAGCAATTCCATTTTGCCTTGCCTTACCAGGAACTGTTCTCATCAATCTGATTCCCTCAATTGCACAACATGCCTTAAACTCTGATTTGTCATACTCTCATCCATTATCAGACCTTAGGCATTTGATTTCAAACCGGTTTGATTCTCAACTTTAGCTTTCCACTTCTTGAAAGTTGCAAACACATCTAACTTATACTTCAAGAAGTAAACCCATATCTTCCTGCTAAAATCATCAATGAAGGTAACATAGAATATGGATCCTCCAAGTGATGATACTGGAGATGCTCCCAAAACATCTGTATGGACCATTTCCAACCGCACTTTCTTTGGCTCTTAGGAGTCTTTGTGAAGCTAACTCTTTTCTGTTTGCCCATAACACAGCTCTCACAAAGACCCATATCAACAGACTTCTGACCCTCTAATGTTCCTTTTGCGACCAGCATCTTCATTCTTTTAGCACTCGTGTGTCCAAGTCTGTCGTGCCACAGACATGAACTAGAAGCACCTTCAGCAACAGCGGCCATATTAATACACCCTGCAGTGGTGTACAAGGTTCCAGATTCGGTGCCACGAGCTACTACCATAGCACCTTTCACAATCTTCCACGAACCTTTCCCAAACTCTGCTGCATATCCCGTGCTATCCAACTGACCAATAGAGATTAGATTTTTCTTGAGCCCAGGAATATATCTGACATCCTCCAATGTCTACTGGTTTCCCGAGGGGGTCTTTATGAAAACATCCCCCTTTCCTTCAATCTCTAAGGCTTTATTGTCAGCAAGATACACCTTTCCAAAAATTCCAGATTTCAAATTTTGGAAAAATTCCTTGCTTGGAGACGAATGTAAAGGTGCACCAGAATCCAAAATCCATGATTCAACTGAGTTGTTCACATTAAGGATTAGAGCATCCCCAATGTCCTCTGCTGAATTTACAGAATCATTGTCATCTCCATATTTCTGATTCAGTTTTTTCTTTGACTTTGTACAGCTTGTCTGAAAGTGCTCTTTTTCTCCACAGTTCCAGCAAGTCACGTTTGATCTGTTTGGAGATTTTCCCCGATTCTTTGATTTTGATCGACCATGTTGATTTTGGCCTTTCGTCTTACTTCTCCCCCTTCGGTCAACGCTGAGAGCACTGCCCGATGAATCTCCCGCTTCTCGTTTGCGAATACTTTCGCTAAGAACAACATCACGAATTTCATTAAACTTCAGTTTCTCAAATCCACGGGAACTGCTAATCGCAGCAACAACAATATCCCAAGACTAGGGCAGAGATGACATCAAAATCAATGCCTTAATTTCATCTTCAAAATTAATATCCACATAACTGAGTTGACTCACAATCATATTGAACTCATTTATATGATCAAAAATCGATCTATTCTCAGATATCTGTAAATTGAACAATCTACGCATCAAATACACCTTGTTCATCACCGATGATTTTTCATACATGTTTGACAGTGCCTTCAACAGATCGGACGTAGTCTTCTCCTTCACGATGTTAAACTCCACATTTCTTGACAAAGTCAACCGGATCAACCCTAGAGCCTGGCAATCCTTGAGCTTCCACTGCTCCTCCGTCATGGATTTCGGCTTCACCCCGATCAACGGTTCGTGAAGATCTTTCTGGTATAGATAATTTTTTATCTGCATCTTCAAGAAACTGAAATCGGATCCATCAAACTTCTCGATTCCAAGCTTCGAACTATTCATCTTCAGTGATCGTGTTGAATCTCCTTAACTCTAATACCAGTTATTTAGATCGAATCCACACACACACACTTGATGAATGAAGTACACAAGAACTTGAGAGAGAGAGAGAGATGAGAGATCTAGAGAGAGAAAGAGAGAAACCAATATTTCTTGGTAACACATCATCAACCTCACCGCAGAGGTTGAACCGCGTGAACATTAATATATGACAGTACATCATATATTAATCAGGCTCCACAACCTAACATTTAGTATTTAGAAATCATGCCTATAGGTATTATGCGATTTTAAAATTTTCAACCAGCTAGAATTCTTGTTTATAAGTATGGTAATCTAACCAATTTTAAACATGCTTAATATTTTGTCTAGTAACTTTAAATTTGTTAATGAGTTTTAAATAATTAAATTCTAATAACTTTTGCATGTTAAAATCAAATCCTAATAATCTTAGTAGGTTAATCGGTTAATTTTTATAATTTTTTTGTGTTTTTATGATTTTTTCAGCATGTTAATCACCTAGAAATCATGTTATTAGGCTTGTAAATTTCAACATATCAATAATAAAAAAAATAAATTTGTTGTGCACATTTTTCTGCCACTTTTTAAATAAATAAATCAACTAATATTGTGTTGCTAATCAACAACCGCTCTTTAAAATAAAATAAAAATCATTTGTTGAATTTAACAAATTGCTTGACTTTTAAATAAATATATTTTAATAGTAAAATCTTCGCATTTAATATATTGACTACATTAATGCTCGACTAGTTTTTTGTTTTTATAAAGTTTTACAATATAATTTTTTTAGGTCATTGTTCAGTCCTCCTTTCAAACTTTAGATTGATTATGACGTTTATAAAAAAATATATAAATTAAAGCAATATATCCTAACCTATTGTTAGTGGGAAAGTCAAAGGTATTACGAGGTCTAATTCCAATTTTTCAATCAAGTGACGCGTCCCCGGGAGTACCACCTACCATGATTTTTAAAGAGGTATTATGTGTATTTATATGTTAATATTTGTGTGCTTATATGTAAACTAAATATTTTAAATCATATTCAAAAAATATAAACTATTATTAATTTTTCTATGACCGACCTCAAATAAAAAGTTGTTCCTATGGTGGAGGAGCGCAATTAACAATATCGTGGCATCATCCCTATAAAGAAATAAACACTTTTTTAAAATAAAAATTCTATTCAAAACTTGCTCAATTTTTCAAAACTTGATTTTCACTCATCTTATTCTTGTTTGGTGTAGCATAATAAATTAAATTGAATTATTTTTTTATATCTTTTTGTGCATATTTTGACTTCTTGTTTATCTCTCTAATAATTGTTTAATATTTGGTCAATATTTGTTAATCACATAGATTGCATGCTCAAATAATAAATAATTGAAGTATTCTTAGTTGTTTAATAATTTATTTGGGATAGTTTAAAATAAAAATAATAAAAATATTGGCTTGTCTATTTGTCTATTTTTCAGTCTCCTAGCTTATCTTTATTTTAATTAATTAATATTTGTTGTGTTTATTTTTTTTAATTACCCTTTTTGCATGCTTAAATAGTTAATTAATAAAATTATACTCAACTATTTAATATTCGTCATCCCCCAGCCTTTGCATGTTAATTAATTGATTAAAATAGTCTTAATTGTGTAATATTGATTATCATCTAGCTAGCATGTCAAAATTAAATAAATAGTGAAGTGACCTTATTTCTACTTGTAACTCCCACATAGATTGCATGAAACACGGTCGGGATCCACATTTGTGGATCTCACGAGATGCCTAACACCTTCACCTCGAGGTAATTTGAACTCGTACCTTGATATCTGGTTCGTTGACCTTAGTTAGACTTAGTTAGATTAGATAGGTTCTCTAACGCGCATTAATTCATTAGGCGGTGACTCTCAAAAACCCAAAATCTAAAAAGAGTTGTTAGATCGTGCACAAAATTCATTTTTGACGAAAAAATGGGGAGCGACACATATAAAAAGTGTTATCATATTCTGACTCAAGAATTAATAGAAAATGCATAATACCTTTATTGAGGATTCATACCAAGGAAGCTGTTTGTACGTTTGGTTCAACTTTTTTTATCAAAATACTCTTATGACCCATTGTTTTATACTTTTAGGATCTCACTAATAGATACTCCAAAATGCATAGTTGCTTACATAATGTGTTTGCAACATTTACTAAGATCCCTCAAATAATATACCTAATGTGTATGCAAGATTTACTTACATTTTTTATATCATATGTTTTGAAGTATTTTGAAAATTTTAAGGTTTTTTTTTTTTAAAAAAATAAGTGGCAACTCTTATATAAAATTAATTTTTCTTTAAAGCTATGTTAAATTAATTTTTGAAAAACCTAGTTTGTATTTCTTTTTAAATCATACATCAAAACAATATGTAAATAAAGAGAAACAAGTGTCTTGAAATACTTTCGACCAATTTGCATACTTTATGAAAATCAATAAAGGAACTTCTGCAAATATGATAATTAAATGCATAATTAATTTTAGCACTAATGGTTGATTTTGCACAATAATAGACTTCTCTACTAAGTTTCGTTTCTATTTAAAATAGTCGATTTGGGCCAAAAAATCATCCTCAACAGTGGTTATCCTTGTAAAAATTACAGAAATACCATCTTTTGTTCACTTATTATCATTATCCCTTATTAGTTTTACAAATCTCCAAATCTCTCATTTTTCTCTTAAGTCAAAAATTGCCAATACAGAATTTTCTATGCTTAAAATAAAGTTCATCCCTTCGTTCTTTCTCTACTTAATCTTCTTCACTATTAGTTAAATTTGGTACTTCTCTTGAAATCTACTTTTATTTGTTCTTCTAATTGGGGTGTATGATGCTAGCATTAGTCAGATATATAATTACGAACATATTGATTGGGCAGAAAATAAATCCAAATGGCTCCATGACCCATTGTTAATGGTTAATGTAAAAGACGGGAAGAAGAAAAAGGATCTTGGTTTATTTTCAAAAACTCAGATACCTAAACCCAAAAAAAGGGATAAAAGTTTGCTCCTGCAATTTCTCGACATTCATTACCCGAGGTTATATTTTAGTTCTTTTTTTTTTGAATGTTGTAATGTTTTTATTAGCTAATAAATTGACAATACAAAAATGAAGAAATTTAGGTCTCGTATTTAATGTATATTATTCTCTGTAATCAATGTATACACTAATTCTAAGTCAAGTTATAATTAATTTTGTTTCAAGTATTATATCATGCATTTTTCAGTAAATCTCTGTCATTAGTTTACCATTCAAGTTTTGTTTATGTGTTCGTATGTGTATTTGGTATTTGAAGTTTCATAGTGAATTTTGTATTTGTTACACATGATATACATCATTTACAAATAGTTAATAAATTCATGATTCAATATTTTGTCAAAATGCATTCTATTAGAGTATCATATATCAAATGCTGGTCATCGATATATCTTCCTTAACAAGATATAAAATAAGGTATCATCTACTAATAGGTTGTTATTTTTGCATAATATTCTACTATTTTGTTGGATCATTACAGTCTTTGAGGAATATTATCAAACAAATCCCAACCCACTATTTGAAATTTGTTGTAGCTTACAACAATGATTTTGTAGATGATTTGAAAAAGTATATAAATGTCGAGGCTCTCGAGTTGTTTACAAATTCTTTTTTCAGATCATATCCCGACATTCATACCTACAACTATTAGGGTCAAATACTCAAATGTTTGTTGCTTTTTTAAATTGAGCATGATAATTGTAATAATCTTCATACTTAGCATGCAAATGAGAATATTTTGCGCTTCATTATAAAAGATTTTACAATAGTAACAAGATTGAACATGATTGAAATGCACTGGAAATCCCAATGACATTCAATATCCGAATACCTTTAATAGTAGCCTTGTTTAGAGATACTTTTCTAATTTAATAAATTTTAATAGTGTGAGCAAGGGACGACTTGTTCAACGTTTTATTCAAGATAATTGAGACAATTCTCCGGATACTTTCCACATGGGAATTCTCTACTTTATCAACTCATTTGTTCTCTTGCAAATACCTAAAACACCTATTCATGATAATGACTTCTTGTTGATCGAAAATGGTACAATATCTATCCATGGTAACAATTTGAATTTTTGAATTCTGATTTGATTTGTTATTTTGGGAATCACGCTATTATAATTGATATTAAGAGCTAAACTGATTGGCGTGATTTTAGATAATTATTTTTTATTTTCAATTAAAAGCGCAATAAAAAAAATATGTGACATTTGATTAATAATGTATTTGATCCTCTTTTTAATGTATCATCGATTATATTATTATATTCCTTTTTTAAAAATTTTTGAGGAATTTTTGTAATCATAAACTTTTTACGGATAGATTGCAATTTAGCCTTAAAAGTATTTGATTTCTATAATTTGCTATAGTTCCTTTCTAAAGTAGTCAATTTGGGCCTAAAAATCTGAAAAACATATTACCTTTTTTAATCGTTATCAATAATATAATTCATTTTTTTTTAATCTAAAGTAGTCAAATTTGAAACTATTGAGATAGTTGAAAAAAGTAGTTAGTTACTATTCAATGTCAAGAATTTAGTTAAATGTCATAGTCAAAAAAGTAGTTTGAAAGTTAAGTTAGGAATAGCTTGGTAGTGATATGTATATATATGGATCATTCTTATTCGAAATACAACACAACAATTTCAAAGTATTCATTTTCTTCTACTACACTTATTCTCTTCATCTACTCTTAGATTCATTTTCTTGATAAATTCAAATTCTTCATGGTATTAGAGCGGGCTACAAAATCTAAAGAAATGTTCATTTACATAGTTTATATTTGAATAATCGTCTGCAAAATTTCATCTGTGTAATCTTCTGTTGTGTTGTCTATGTGTGTTTCTTTGGAGTTTTGGAAATTCATTTGTGTTCTCTACTAGGAAATTGAAGAAGAAGAAGGATAGTTAACATGACACAAGAAAGTAGTAGTGTGGGAGGAACTTCTGGAAATTCAAGTTTTGTTTCAGTCATGTCAACTAGTCAAAGGGTGGATTGTAGTCATCCGTTGTTTTTTAGTCCCACTGATATTAGTGGTGTAAGTCTGATTTAGTTTCAATTCACTAGAATAGAAAATTATACATTGTGGAGTAGATCAATCAAGTTAGCATTGCTAGGGAGAAACAAGATTGGTTTGGTAGATAAATCTTGCAAGAAGGAAAGTTTGTGTTGAATTGCAAGCTCAGTGGGAAAGAGTTAATCCAATTGTGTTGTCGTGGCTTCTAAATTCAGTCTCAAAGAGTCACATAGGAGGAGTGGTGTTTGCTTCATCAACCTAAGGTGTATGAAATGTTAAAAGAGAGGTTCAATCAATTAGATGGATCAAGAACTTTCAAATTGCAGAAATTGCAACATTACAGCAAGGAAGAGTTTATTTCAGTATACTTCACCAAACTCAAGGCATTATGGGATGAGTTTGAAGCTTTGGTGCCTTCTCTTGAATGTGAGTGTGAGAAGGAAAGAGGCTTTGTGAATCACTTAAATCGACAAAATTTGTATCAATTTTTGATGGGATTAAACGAGTTTTTTAGACAAGAAAAAAGTCAGATCTTGTTGATTAGTCAAATACCTTCAGTGAACTAGGCCTATGCTATCGTTGTGAATGATGAGTGCCAAAAGTTGACTTCAAGTAGGTCTACTATAGGATTGAGTTCTATAGGTAATGTTGGGGTAGAAGCACTAGGAATGTATCAAGAAACGAAGGAACCATTACTACACAAGGGTTTAACAAACTTAAGAAGAACTTTGCAATTGTTTGTGAATCTGTAGATGCAAAGGCACACCAAAGATCAATGTTATAAACTGATTGGATACCCCTAGATTTCAAGTCCAAAAGGAAATTGAATAATGGAGCATACATAGTTGGTAGTGATATTTTTAGTACAAAAAAGGATGGATATGAGGGTATGTTTGGGAGCTCATCTTTTAGTTATGGGAGCAACACTAATGTATCTATGAAGAATTCAACCGGTGATGTAGATGAGTGTACTGATCAGCTGGAAGGGTATAGTTTAGCTAGAGATCAATATAGTCATATTCTTCAAATGCTCAAACAGATTCAAGGACATGGACATAAAATTGAAGATGCAAGTCAAACACATGAAACTCATGTAAATAATGTGGGTAAATCTCTGTTAGTTTCATAAAACAATGAGGTTTGGATTATAGATACAGGGCATCTAATCGTATGGTGTCAAAAATTGGAATGTTAAGCAAAGACTATAGTTAAAGTCAAAGATCCAAAGCCTGTGTATTTACACACTGGTGGAGTATCATATGGGTCTCATGGAGGGAATCTCCAAGAAGTGTTATTTCAAATGTCTTTCACATACAAGAATTCTAGTACAATTTATTGTCAGTTAGCAAGGTGACTAAAGAGTTAAACTGCTCAGTTATATGCTTTCCTCAATTCTACTTTATTCTCTTCTTCTACTCTTAGATTCATTTTCTTGGTAAATTCAAATTGTGTAGAACCTTAACATTCTCATTAACAACGTATAAAGGTTTGACTTTTACAAAATCATTATTTTTGGCTTGGTATTCTCATGTTCGGCCTAAATTCTCATTCCCTTAATTTACTAACATAAATTTCTCATCCTGACCTAAATTATCCATACCTACCAAATACGATCTACTCATTATGTGATTAACCATAATTTTCTATGTGAAACACTAGGGTGATCTTTATGTGACACATCGGACACTCAATTATACTATTGGTGAGCTACATTTGTAGATAATACCTAACATGAGTAGGGTGATTACAAGGCAAAAGTGTCATCACATCAATCTCCTGGTTGAGAAGAGGATGGTCACAATAGGAGGAACACATATTGACTACAAAGATAGTTTCATACCAATCTGGACCTATCATAGTCTGACTTGCTTCTATACTAAGAGCATATGAAGAAAATAGTTTGAAATCATACACTATCCAGTCTTTAACAGTTTTTTCACATGTAGGACAAGAAATATTGTTGGAAGAGTGTTATTTTTGTAATTAACATTAGGTCTACTCTCCTTCAAACATGGTCAATACATGACAGGCCTAAAACAAGGCACACCAAAGACAAGTTCATCATTACCTTTGATAAGTTACTTACACAACAGACAAGTTGCACTCCTCAACCAAGCAAAGAAAGACATTTTCAAGCTTTTAGATGATTAGATAGTTTCTTTCTTTTTCTGTGAGATCCTTGGGACATAAGAGCTACTACTATTTATAATAGAGTTTCTCCACCAACCATCCTTAGATAGTAGTATCAATCATCAAATATACAAAATAAAAGGAATAGCCTAGAAAAGATGTCGTACATTAATTACTATTTACTATGGGATCGTTCAAATTAGGATTAAATTGGTTATGTCGAAAATGCTTATAGTAAATGTTTGATTTGTTTTATTAATAAAAAGTAATATGCATTGTAAAATTTCAAAAAATAAATTATTTGTTTGTAGAAATACTCTTCATAAATGTAAAAGTAGTGTATAAAAAGGGTCAAGAACGTAAAAAGTGAGGTATAAAAAGGGTCAAGAATGTGAAAAGTGATGTATAAAAAGGCCTTTATGGATATTTTATGGATAATGCACAAGTGCCCCCTCAGCCTATGCCCGAAATCTCAAAGACACTCTTATACTATACTAAGGTCCTATTACCCCCCTGAACTTATTTTATTAATAATTTTTTACCCTTTATCGACCTATGTGGCACTATCTTATGGGCCCAATGCTGGTTGACTTTTTTTCCAAACTAATGTCACATAGGCCGAAAAGGGGTAGATAATTACTTATAAAATAAGTTCAGGGGGGTAATAGGACTCTAGTATAGTATAAATGTGTCGACATTTCAGGCATAGGTTGATGGGGTACTTGTGCATTTTCTCATATTTTTATCATTTTAACTATTGTATAATAAGTTATCACAAGACTATTGAGATAACATAACTTATCACAATACTAATTATCAATCCTAAAATAAGTAATGTCAATCCCCGAGCTACCCCCAAAATGCGGACACGGAACCTAGGAACAAAAGTGATCCCAAGCTAACCCTGCTGGCATGATCATGAGCATACTAAAGATAATAAACTGTTGCGGAAGCTAAATCATACTTCAAATGAAAAGATGGGGAATACCCATACTCTATAACGAGATATTTGAAAATAATGAGTTTAATACAAAAGAAATATTAACTCAATACTAAGCTGAATCTAACTATGTCTGAAAATAACCTCTAAACTAGACTAGAAATACTGGGACAAGCCCCAACTAATTCTAGCAAAAATTGAAACTAAACGACTAAAGACTGAAATGAAACTCATGACTTTTGTCCTCGGAGAATGAGGACTCACTATTGAATCAACTGAACAGGAGATCGGAAAATCGATCTATGCGTGATCTGGATGCTGAGAACTTGAATCTACATCACGAGAAGATGTAGCGCACGTGTGCGTTAGTACTTGAAAGGTACTGAGCATGTACAATAGAGTAAAGCTGAAATAAAACATAACTGAACAAGCACAGAACAAGTATAATAATCTGAACGTGATGTGCTAATTTCTGAGCTAACTGGATGCAATGACTAATTTATAAAATGTTGAAACTGAATACTGAAAATACTGATAAATTGTCAATGCAGAGAGTCTGACTGAACTGTGTTAGCTACTAATAACTTATAATAAAAACACATGAGATAAATGTGGAGTCCGATATATACGTCCCATCGAGAGGACCCAATATACCCTGCCAAAGGTATAAAGGCATGCTGCGTGATCACTAAACTAATTGCCCACAAAGCGGACTTGCAACCTACTAGGCTAGTAGTTCTGGGACTATTGGGTACTTTTAACCCTAGTCAAACTCGGTATTATGCTACTCCCAATAAATTATGTAAATTAACTAATTATATCTGAATTTCTGTAAATACTGAATAGCTCAAAACCAAACATACAAACTGAGAATGCAATAATTAATCTGGTAATTATGCATTTATAACTGAGGCATGTATATCTGAAATGTCTAAAATATATGAGCTAGTATGTGTGATTGAAGAACTAAAAAAATACAAAGCTAGGGTTCTTAAATTCATGCGATAATATGAGTAATAACATGATGATATGATTTGGAACATATATTTAATAAATTCATGAAGTGATATCAAAGTTCTAGAAACCCTAGGTTTAACGATGATAAGAGAATCAAGAACTGACTGAAACTAAAGGCCCAATGGGCGAAAGGAACCCACTAGTGAAATACCACATACCTGGTGATGAAATCCATGGAAAAATACTTAAGTTTTGGGGTTGGAACTGCTGCAGCTTGTGGCATTCTTGAACTAGGGTTCTTGAGCTTTTTTCTCCTCTCTTGCTTCTAATTTTCTAAGTTTTGATTTAATGATTTGACTTGGATATATTTTAATTATGTTTCTAGGCTTAAACTGACTAAAATATGATGATTTAGGGTCAAAACACCATAAATTAGGGTTTAAATGGAGTGGAAAAGGTCAAAAAGACCCCTAGGAAGGTTACTGTCGGGCCTCACGATGGCCAGGACTGACGGTCCGTCGTGCGCCTGACGCCCCGTCGTTGGATCCATCATGATGGCCTGTCCGACAGGACTTTACTAAAATGGGCATAACTCTTTACTCTGAGGTCTGATTTTAGCAAGGTCGGTGTCTATGGAAAGATAATTCAATTATATATCTGTGGGTAGGTCATGGGAGACCTAATTCATTTTTTATAAGAGTTATGATCATTTTAAGTAGACCCAACTGCATTTTCCTTTAACTGGCTGCAAATTTTCCACCTACGGTCAGACCTACAGACCGTAGGTCCACTTACGAACCATGCTGGTCATCCATAGCTCTTGTCAGAGAATGGTTGAAGGGAGTCTTGATCGACGGTCACGGACTACGAACCTTCGTTTGACCTACGGACCGTAATTTCGTCCATCGTTCAAAACTTAACCAATTTTTCTAGGCTAAAACTTTTGGGAGTTTCTGATCCCATCGATGGTTGTGCAGGACAAACCGTGGTTTAGGCTACGGTCCATTGATGCCACCATTGGTAGCACCTGTAGATTTTTTTGAAAAACTAATTTTTTGTCTGTTTTGGCTATGGGGTGTTACATTATCTCCCCCTCGGAAACATTTGTCCTCGAATGAAGACTAAACTAGTTGAAATAGAGGGAGAGAGATGTGAACCCCACTACGCAACACTGAGTTCTGACTGAATTGAGTTATGAGTACATGTAATTACGCTAAAAATGAATATACAAACTAAGGAAACATGATTCTAAAACTGAATTTACATATGAATGACTATAAAACTGAAGAGGAACTATTACCTCAAGCTAAAGTGGAATCGGAAGGAAAAAGGTAAGGATAATTGGCTTTCATGACTGCTTCTGCTTCCCAAGTAGCTCCCTCTACGGAGTGACTCCTCCACAAAACTTTGACTGAAGAGACTTTTTTATTTCTCAACCTTCTAACATAACAGTCAAGAATCTCAACTAGTACATCCTCATAAGAAAGACTATCATTCACCGCCACACTCTCTAATGGCACTATAGAGGCTGGGTTACCCACGCACATCTTCAAGAGTGAGATGTGGAAGACCGGATGCACTGCTGCTAATTTTGCTGGCAAGTCTAACTCATTTTTTACCTTGCCGATCCTTTTCAAGATCTTGTAAGGGCCTATATATCTAGGACTGAACTTCCCTTTCTTTGCAAATCTCATCACCCCTTTCATAGGTGAGACTTTCAGAAAAACCCAATCATCAACTTGGAACTCTAGTTCCCTTCTCCTTACATCTGCATAAGCTTTCTGACGACTTTGGGTTGTCTTAAGTCTATCTCTAATGAGTTGCACGTTTTTCCATAGCATAAAGGACTGAATCTATCCCTATCAAAGCTGCTTCACCTACTTCAAACCAACCAACAAGAGATCTACATCTACGCCCATATAAAGCCTCATAAGGGGCCATCTCAATGCTGGAATGATAGCTATTATTGTAGGCAAACTCAATAAGAGGAAGGTGATCATCCCAACTACCTTAGAAATCAATTATACAAGTTCTCAACATATCCTCTAAGGTCTAAATGGTACGCTCTGCGTACCCATCCGTTTGTGGATGAAATGTTGTACTAAGGTTAACTTGAGTACCAAGACCTTTTTGAAATGACTTCCAGAAATGAGAGGTAAACTAAGGACCTCTATCTGAGATGATAGACAAAGGAACCCCATGCAACCTCACAATTTCATTAAGGTAAAGCTTGGCATAGTCCTCTGCCGAATATTTAGTCTTGACTGCCAAAAAGTGAGAAGACTTAGTCATCCTATCAACTATCACCCAAATTGAGGCATGCTGTCTGCTAGTACGAGGTGACCCTGTGATGAAATATATATTGATCACATCCCACTTCCAAGTAGGAATATCGATCTCTTGAGTCATACCTCCTGGTTTCTGATGTTCTACCTTGACTTGCTGGCAATTGGGGCACTTACTCACAAAGTCTGCTATATCCCTCTTCATGTCATTCCACCAATAGACTTCCTGCAGATCGACGTACATCTTAGTGGCACTTGGATGAATAGAATACCTGGAGTTATGATCTTCTGCAAGAATATGCTGCCTCAAATCTCCTACATCAGGAACACACAATCTACCTTGGTAGCGAAGTACACCATCTCCCCCTTGGGAGAAAACCTCAACTCTGATTGTTGACTGCACCCTTTAATTCAAGCAAGATTGAATCACTCTCTTGATTTTCCTTAACCTCCACTACCAAAGACGACTCTTCCCCATTCTGAACTGTTACACCGCTGTCTGATATGCTCATAAGGCGAACTCCCAAGCGAGAAAGCCTGTGAACATCCTTCACTAGCTCCTTTCTTTTTTCCTCAACATTGGATACACTACCCATAGCTAATCTACTTAGAGCATCGGCCACTACATTCGCCTTTCCATCATGATAATGCACACTCATATCATAATCCTTAAGAAACTCAAGCCATCTCCTCTGGCGAAGATTCATCTCTTTCTGGGTGAACACATTCAGAAGGCTCTTATGATCGGTGAATATATCTACATGAACACCATATAAGTAATGTCTCCATATCTTGAGTGCAAACACCACTGCTGCAAGATCGAGGTCATGAGTTTGATAGTTCTTCTCATGCACCTTAAGATTTCTAGAGGCATAAAACATAACTTTATCTCTTTGCATCAACATAAAACCAAGGCCAACTCTGGATGCATCGCAATGGATCACATAAACATCTGAACCCTCTGGTAGAGTCAAGACAGTAGCTGTAGTCAATCTAGTTTTCGATTTTGTGAAGCTTTTCTCACAATCATCTGACCATTGGAACTTGACCATCTTCTGAGTCAACCTAGCCAATGGTGAGGCTATGGATGAAAATCCTTCCACGAACCTTCTGTAATAACCTGCTAGACCTAATAAACTTCTGATATCTGTAGCAGAGGTAGGTCTCGACCATTGTTTCACTGCTTGTATCTTTTGTGAATCTATGCGGATCCCTTCGCTAGATACTATGTGACTAAGGAAAGCAACGGATTGCAATCAAAACCCACATTTACTAAACTTAGCGAATAACCGGCGATCTTTTAGAGTCTGCTATAACAACTCTCAAATGACTTGCATGTTCTTCCTCACTCCTAGAGTAAATGAGGATATCATCAATGAAGACGATAACGAATAAGTCTTACTATTTGAACACTCTGTTCATCAAATCTATGAAAGTTGCAAAAGCATTGGTTAGTCCAAACGACATAACTACAAATTCATAATGACCATACCGAGTTCTGAAGGTTGTTTTCAGAATGTCACTATCTCTAACTCTGAGCTGATGATAACTCGATCTGAGATCTATCTTTGAGAAATGACTAGCACCTTGAAGTTGGTCAAACAAGTCATCAATCGTGGGGATGGGATACTTATTCTTGATTGTGACCTTGTTCAACTGTCAATGCACATTCTGAGATAACCATCTTTCTGCTTTACGAACAATACTGGTGCACCCCATGGTGAAACACTAGGTCTGATGAAACCCCCGAGATGCGGACACGGAACCTAGGACACCAAGTGATCCCAAGCTAACCCTGCTGGCATGATCATGAGCATACTAAAGATAATAAATTGTTGCAGAAGCTAAATCATACTTAAAATTAAAAGATGGGGATACTCATACTCTATAACTGAGATATTTGAAAACAATGAGTTTGATGCAAAAGAAATATTAACTCAATACTATGCTGAATCTAACTATGTCTGAAAATAGCCTCTAAACTAGATTAGAAATACAGGGATAAGCCCAGCTAAATCTAGCAAAAATTAAAACTAAATGACTAAAGACTGAAATGAAACTCATAACGATTATCCTCAGATAATGAGGACTCACCACTGAATCAGCTGAACTGGAGATCAAGAAATCGATCTATGCGTGATCTGGATGCTGAGAACTTGAACCTACAGCACGAGAAGATGTAGCGCACGTGTGCGTCAGTACTTGAAAGGTACGGAGCATGTAGGATAGAGTAAAGCTGAAATAAAACATAATTGAACAAGCACAAAACAAGTATAATAATCTAAACGTGATGTGTTGATTTCTGAGCTAACTGGATGCAATGACCAATTTATAACATGCTGAAACTGAACACTGAATATACTAATAAATGGTCAATGTAGAGAGTCTGACTAAACTGTGGGAGCTACTAATAACCGATAATAAAACCACATGAGATAAATGTGGAGTCCGATGTATATGCCCCATCGAGAGGACCCAATATACCCTGCCAAAGGCATAAAGGCATGTTGGTGTGATCACTAAACTGATTGCCCACAAAGGGGACTTACAACCTACTAGGGTAGAAGTTTTGGGACTATTGGGTACGCTAAACCCTAGTCCAACTCGGTATTATGATACTCCCAATGAATTATGTAAATTAACTGATTATATCTAAATTCTGTAAAAATTGGACAGCTCAAAACTGAACATGCAAACTGAGAATGCAACAATTAATCTGGTTATCATGCATTTATAACTGAGGCATGTATATCTGAAGTGTCTGAAATATATGACCTAGCATATGTAATTCAAGAACTAAAGAAATACAAAGCTAGGGTTCTTAAATTCATGCGATAATCTGAGTAATAACATGACAATCTGATTTGGAACATATATTTAATAAATTCATGAAGTGATATCAAAGTTCTAGAAACCCTAGGTTTAATGATGATAAGAGAATCAAGAAATGACTGAAACTAAGGACTCAATGGGTGAAAGGAACCCACTAATGAAATCCCACATACCTGGCGATGAAATCCACGGAAAAATACTTAAGTTTCAGGGCTGGAACTACTGGAGCTTGTGGCGTTCTTGAACTAGGGTTCTTGAGCTTTTTTCTCCTCTCTTGCTTCTAATTTTCTAAGTTTTGATTTAATGATTAGACTTGGATATATTTTAATTATGTTTCTAGGCTTAAACTGACTAAAATCTGATGATTTAGGGTTAAAATGCCATAACTTAGGGTTTAAAAAAGTGGGAAAGGTCAAAAATACCCTTGGGAAGGTGGCTATCGGGCCTCACGACGGCCAGAACTGACGGTCCGTCGTGCGCCCGACGCCCCGTCGTTGGGTCCGTCGTGAGGGCCTGTTCGGCATGAATATACTAAAATGGGCATAACTTTTTACTTGGAGGTATGATTTTAGCAAGGTCGGTGGCTATGGAAAGATAATTCTATTATCTATCTTTGGGTAGGTTATGGGAGACCTAATTCATTTGGTTCTAAGATTTATGATCATTTTAAGTTGACCCAACTACATTTTCCTTTAACTGGCTGCAAATTTTCCACCTACAGTCAGTAGGTCTGACCGTAGGTCCACCTACGAACCATGCTGATCATCCATAGCTCTTTCCAGAGAGTGGTTGAAGGGAGTCATGATCGACGGTCACGGACTACGGACCTTCGTTTGACCTACGGATCGTAAGTCCGTCCGTCATCCAAAACTTAACCAATTTTTCTAGGCTGAAATTTTTGGGAGTTTCTGATCCCATCGACAGTTGTGCAGGACGGACAGTAGTTCAGGCTACGGTCTGTCAATGGAGCCGCTGGTAGCACCTGCAAATTTTTCTAAAAAACTAATTTTTGGTCTGTTTTGGCTACGGGGTATTACACGTAATCTCAAACTTTATAGCAAGACAAGATATTAAGGGATATCTTTTTATCCATCACACCAAACATTTAAAGTAGTGGATATTCTTTTATATTTTTATGAGATTAATTGTTATCCACTAACACTGAACAAAAAAATTACACCATCAACTCATTTTTAGAAATATTTACTTCTCTTTATATATTCATATATTTTTATTAATATTTAAATATTAAAAAAAAAGACTATTGTTTAGGATTCTTAATTGGCTTACCAAAAATAGGGAAGAAACATTTAATTTTGAAATGAATAATTTTTTGGCGTGAAAATGACACCAGATTGTTGTTTCCATATTATTATTTAGATTTTTATATGACGTTGATAAATTATTTATTGTTTAACCGTGACTCAAATTTCAAATAACTATTTATATTATTTTAAATAGGTTTAAAGAATGGTTACAAGAAAATGAAAATAAGGGAGATAGACGTAATATTGTAAACCACAGGGGATGTGAGTGTTATAAAGCAAAATCTGAAGGGAGATCTCTGAAATTATCCCTTTTAAATAGCGTCCATTGGAGTAATTATAATTGAATGTGTTACAAATTCATTGTATTATGTGGATTATCCATTAGATATATCCAACAATTAATTGGATTCATGTATAGGTGCTTCCAAGGTGATAAGGTCATTTAGGATAACTATGTACCTACTAGTTGGATGACTTTTGGGAGTGATATCTCAACACTATAAATAAAGATATCACTCACCACTCGAAAGACACACTTGAATATGAAGAAAGTCATCTTCTTTATCTCTATATCTTGTATTTCTTCTATTTATATTGTACTATTTTGAGCTTATATTTTATAACAGAATGTGAAGATCTTCAGTATTTAAATGACTTTTATTTTTGTATTTTAAAATAAAAAATGGTTAAAAAATGAATATTTTTCTAGCTCTTAGAGGCATTGCCACATCAGTGATTTTAAATTCAGATTTATATATATATTTCAACTAAAAAAGAAACATAAGAAATGATCAAAACTCAAAAAAGAGAACTCATTGTCAATGATTCATATATTCAAAGGTATTTTAACTGACAAAAAGATACACGATCCCAAAAATATAAAGGAACTCAAAGGGTCTGTTTGGTACGAAGGAAAATGTTTTCTTGGAAAACAAAGTGGATTTCTAACTTAATGTTTAGTTGGTGAATGAAAAATATTTTTCAAAAAATATCTTCTGTTTTTGTCTTTTGACTAAACAATATTCTTTAGGAAAATATTTTTTTGATTCAAAAATCAACCCTGATAATTAATCTAGGACCCGAGCCTAACACCCAAACTAGGACAAGACCCCGATAACCGTTTCAAAATCTGACCCTGAGATTTGACCAGGGGGTAGGGGGTGGTTTGATGGTATAGATAAAAAAATATTTGAAATTTAAAATTTTTTTTAAAAAATTGAATGGAGAAAGTCGGATATGGAGTATGGATAGAATAAGAAAAAAACATAAACGATGAAGTAAAATACTGGAAAAAAAATTTCCTTAATTTTAGAAGAAAAATCAAATTCTTAAATATAAGAAAAATGAATTGATTTAAAAATATTTTTTGAACATTTTTAAAATAACCAAACATCCTCCGCACCAAACAATCCAAAGTGTCGTCTCCACAAACCAATGCCAGTAGAGAAAATTAAATGAAAGGTGTCAATTAAGTCTTGGTTTGGTTTTTGGTGACAGATTGACCAAGGCTGGTCAAATCTTTTTTAAAATGTAATTAAGTAAATTTGGAATCAAATTAACATTTTCTAAAACTTTCTTATCTTTTATAAAATACAAAAAAGTACTTCATTTTTCAACTTTTATAATTCTATCCAACCCATTTAAAAATGAAAATAGGATTTTATCTCTCTTCTTCTTCCTCCTTAGAAAAACTGAAAATCCGACTATCAAAACAAATATTCTCCCGCATTACCTTATCTTTCTCCTTATCTCCGCTCGTGATTTCTCCTCTTTCTGAACTAAAGATTGTGTTCGACTTAAAATGAGTAAGTCATTTTTTTTTAGAGATTTTACAATTTTGAAACAAGTCATTTTTTTAGAGATTTTACAATTTTGGAACAATACTAAGCTTTTTTTTTCTTGGGTTAATGAAGAATAAATTGCTTTATAGATGTGAAAAATGAATAATAGTGTAATGGTACCTATTATTTATGGATTAATTACCTGAATATACAACTTAAGTTTACATATTCTCCATATTTTCCTTATATTTTTAAAAAATACTAAAATCCCTATTTTTCCCTAAATCTAATATGGCGGATACATTATTAAATTAGAATCCTAACTAATTAATAACGCTTAAATACACTTTATTTTCCCCAAATAAATTAGAATCCTAACCAATTAAGTCTTACCCCTAATTTTACTCTTTATTTTCCCCAAATAACAAAACTCATTTACTCCACTCCCAAAATTAAGGCATCACTTTCTCAACCTTTTATCTTCTCAATTTTGAAACTCAAAGTTGGTGCTCTCTGTCCGCCATTTTCGTCCAAGATTCTTGAAAGGTATTGTGTTCTTCTTCGGTTCTATCTAAGAGTTTGCATAATATTCTAACAACGGATAAGCAAAGTTTGAAGAAGCATAAAACACAAAAAGAGACACATGCAAAGACATCCAAGAAGAGGGGTAGAAAGATTGCAATCAACATATTCAGACCTCCACTGCCACCGATATGTATTTCGATTTTATTTATTTTTTATAATTTTTTTGTCACATGCAATGACTTTTCTGTATTATCAGAAAAAATATTTTTATATTTTTCAGATTATTCATTTCGTACAGAAAATCCTAATTTTTTGTACATTTTGTTTATTAAGTATGAATAATGTATAAATAAGTTAAAGTTCAAAAAAAAAAGTCAAAACCCAGTTGCCCCTCTTCTTGGGTGTCTTTGCATGTGCCTCTTTTTGGGTTTTATGCTTATTAGATCTTTAATAAGCATATAATGTTGATTTTCTATATCAATTATCACCTATAGCATATAATGTTGTTTTCTAATTTAACAGATATAGCATATTTGATCATGTTGTTGTCAAAAGTGTATGTAAATTTAAAGTTTAAATTATACACTTATATGTATGTTTAAATCAACATAAGTATCATTTTGACTGGTTTGCATTGTGTAGTTACAATTATGTATCAAGCACAATTTATGTTTCATACATCATGTTAAAGTTTGTCGTTAATATAAAGTATCAAGTAGACAGACTTATAACGTGTAGTTAAACTTATGTATCAAGTACTACTTTGCATTTTTGTATCATGTTAGGCTATAAATTTCTGTTAAGTATCATTTCCATTGACTTATGATATGTAGTTAGAATTATGTATCAAGTTTTGTTTTTGCATTTTATGTATCATGTTAAGCTTAGTGGTTCTATTATATATCAATATCAATTTTTTCAATTGCAGAATATGAATTATGCAGTTAAACATATTGCAAAACACTCTCTTAAGTATTTTCCGTATTAATTATCACCTATAGCATATAATGTTGGTTTCCAATTTATCAAATATAGGTCATTTGATCATGTTGTTGTCAAAAGTGTATGTAACTTTAAAGTTTAAATCATACACTTATATGTATGTTTAAAACAACATAAGTATCATTTTGACTGATTTGCATTTTGTAGTTACAATTATTTATCAAGTAGAATTTATGTTTCATGTATCATGTTAAAGTTTGTTGTTGATATAAAATATCAAGTAGACAGACTTATAACTGTAGTTACACTTATGTATCAAGTACAATTTTGCATTTTTGTATCATGTTACGCTATAAATTTTCTGTTAAGTATCATTTTGACTGACATATGAGATATTGTTAGAATTATGTATCAAGTTTATTTTTGCATTTTATGTATCATGTTAAGTTTGTTGGTTCTATTAAATATCAATATCACTTTTTTCAATTGCAGAATATGAATTATGTGGTTAAACAGATTTCAAAACTCTCTCTTAAGTTTGGTTGTACTTACAAATCAAATATCTTAAGAGACTTAGACTTATCAATGGGGTTGAGGGTATCAAATTATTTAGGAATAATATATTTGGTTAATATATGAATATTTCTAAATGTAACTACCAAGGTCAGATCAGGTGTTTACTTCTTTTAGAGTGCAAGATAATCCAGCCGAGGAACTTCACATTTGACATGCTAAAGGAAATATCTTAACCATTACTATGAAAGAATTTGAGATTATTACTGGATTGAAATGCAAGGAAAATATTAAGTATTTTACATATCCAAATTCAAAAAGAAGTAGGCTAGTTCAGAGATATTTTCCTGGGCCTAATTACAGTGTAAATAAACAATGTCTGGTAGATCGATTCATGTTGGATGGTTGAGATAATATCGATGATCAACTTCAGATGACTATCATATTTTTCATCCACTCTTTTGTATTATCTCAACTTGGTACTGCAACAATTCCAATTGAAGATTTTTTAAGTGCACTTATCGGCAGTATCGGTGGGTGATATACCGTGGTTTCACGGTATTATTAATACTTTTTCCTTAAGTTTAGTGTGTCCAAAAGCCTTTTTGTGCTAATTTTTATATAAGTTTCTATATATTTTACAGGAAATCTGTCCAAAGCTGAATGCGGAGATTTTGAGCGAAAAAATGCAGAAGAGGCCACCTATGGAGATTATGACGGTCCGTCGTGCTTGTGACGGTCCGTAGGTGGCAGCGTAGTGTAGCTGCTGAAGGAAGATGGAGAAGTCTCACCAAGTGTGGGGTTACGAAGCTTGTGACGGTCCGTCGTGTCTATGACGGTCCGTCCTGCAGGTTCATCATGAAGTTCAGAGAAGTGATCCCAGTACCCATATTCCAAGAGTTCAAGTGTTTTGAAACGAAGGCCCTCGACGGACCGTTGTGCCTATGACGGTCCGTCATACTTGCCGTCGAGGGTAATGAAGAAGAGCAGCAGAATAAATTGCATAAGTATGGGACGACGGAGTCCATGACGGTCCGTCGTGACCATGACGATCCGTGGCGAGGTCTGTCGATCCAGCCGCGTTTTGGCAGATTTCCAACAAATAGAGTCCTTGTTTAATTAGGTTTTTGTTTTTTATAAATAGTTCAAAAAACCTCATTTTTTAGGTTAGACTCTGGATTGTTAGACATCATATTATTAGACTTTGTGTATTAGTGTGAGATTCTTGATAATTATTAGACTTTTTGTGAGATTATCGATTACTTTGAGCTTCTTGCAAGTGATTTTTGGTGATTAATCAAGCAAATTTTCGGACTTTATTCTTTCTCATTGAAGTAAGTACATGAATTCTTGTTTAACATATTTGAATATTGTGTTTTAGAACTAAACTCCATAACTAGGGTTGTGGGAACCATAGGCAAATAATGAGATAAACCTAGCTAAAATAACAATTCTAGAATAGTGTCTTGCATGTATTAATAATTCTTTCGCTTAGAAGTCTTTTTAACGGATGATCAACGTTAGAACTCGCCTTAATGCTACTTGCCGGACCAAGGAGGTAGATAATAGGAAAAGAATTATTAACATAGATTTAGTGTATACTATCTAATAGGCTAGTATTGATTGGTAAGAGGTAATAACTTAGTCAAATATCGAATACGATGCTTAATATGAGGTAAGGATAAGGGTTAGGAAAGCAACACACGTAGCCGGACCAAGGTGCGGAGTGAGATTTTCTAGATGCCGGACCAAGGATTTAGAAATACATAACTTATCACTTTGCATGCAAGATACTAGGAAAGATTTGTTATAGTTAGAATTATCAAGTTATGAACCTGTGGGGAACACGTAAACCCTAGTTACTTTGATTAATTGATTAAAATCCAACATTCAAAGCTATTAAGTGTCTTTTTCAATTGCGTTAGTGATACGCTCAAACTTACTTCTCAAATGAGAAGTAAAGAGGTCGCGTCAAGTAAATAACCCAACTAGTGAGGTTGGGATCGTTCCCACGAGGAAAATAGTCTAGACTTAACTTCAACTTGTTATTACTATTGTTCGGTTGATGACTTCCTTAGAAAGTAAAAGCATAAAAAGGGGGGTTTGTATTTCCTAATGAGCAAAAATAACTAACGAACTTGAAAGAGACACTTAACAGCTTTTAATGTTGGGTTTTAATCAAGTAATCAAAGTAACTAGGGTTTACGTGTTCCCCACAGGTTCATAACTTGATAATTCTAACTAAAACAATTCTTTCCTAGTATCTTGCATTCAAAGTGATAAGTTATGTTTTTCTAAATCCTTGGTCCGGCATCTAGAAAATCTCACTCCGCACCTTGGTCCGGCTACGTGTGTTGCTTTCCTAACCCTTATCCTTACCTCATATTAAGCATCGTATTCGATATTTGACTAAGTTATTACCTCGTACCAATCAATACTAGTCTATTAGATAGTATACACTAAATCTATGTTAATAATTCTTTTCCTATTATCTACCTCCTTTGTCCGGCAAGTAGCATTAAGGCGAGTTCTAACGTTGATCATCCGTTAAAAAGACTTCTAAGCGAAAGAATTATTAATACATGCAAGACACTATTCTAGAATTGTTATTTTAGCTAGGGTTTATCTCATTATTTGCCTATGGTTCCCACAACCCTAGTTATGGAGTTTAGTTCCTCATAGTCATAAACACAATATTCAAATATGTTAAACAAGAATTCATGTACTTACTTCAATGAGAAAGAATAAAGTTCGAAAATTTGCTTGATTAATCACCAAAAATCACTTGTAAGAATCTCTAACAATCAAACACTCAAAACACAAAGTCTAATAATATGATGTTTAATCTCACAGAGTCTAACCTCAAAAACGAGGTTTTTCGAACTATTTATAAAAAATAAAAACCTAATTAAACAAGGATTCTAATTACTGGAAATCTGTCAAAACGTGGCTGGGTCGACGGACCACGCGACGGACCGTCGTGGTCATGACGGACCGTCGTGGACTCCGTCGTCCCATACTTGGTGCAATTCTTCTACTACTTTCTTCATTCCCCTCGACGGCAAGTGTGACGGACCGTCATAGGCACAACGGTCCGTCGAGGGTCTCGTTTCAAAATACTTCAACTCTTGGAATCTGGGTACTGGTATCACTTCTCTAATCTTCACGACGAACCTGCAGGACGGACCGTCATAGCCATGACGGACCGTCACAAGCTTCGTAATCCCACACTTGGTCAGACTTCCCCATCTTCCTTCAGCAGCTTCTCTACGCTGCCACCTACGGACCGTCACAAGCACGACGGACCATCATAAGCTCCGTAGGTGGTCTCTTCTGCAATTTTCGCTCAAAATCTCCGCATTCAGCTTTGGACAGATTTCCTGCAAAACAAAGAGAAACTTATATCAAAATTAGCATAAACAAGGCTTTCAGACACACTAAACTTAAGGAAAAAGTATTAATTATACCGTGAAACCACGGTATATCAACACCCTCAACTTAAATTCTTTGTTTGTCCTCAAGCGACGCACTATGACTCACTACACAATCTTTGTACAATAGTATTCATATTTTATCCTTTGCAATCATTTGGATATCAATCCCGATTAATCTCATCAAATCTATGCATGCTATCACTATTAAGCTTGAATTTTGTGGGATTCGAACATGACACAGACTCACCATGCACTAACACCTATCCTCTTCAATTTCTCACCGAGGTGCTAACAATTTCGGTATTGCAACTAGTGTCCTCACTTTAGAATAAAATCCTCATTTTTCACACAATGATTTCAGTTTGAGTATAAGGATTACATTTCAACACTCGCTCTCAGAACAAAGTCACACTCATTCATACCTATTGCCATAAGCTTGCCCTTATTTTCACTGCCTTAAGTTCGTTATACAACCCTTAGGATCACGATAGGACTTTTTTAGCTTGTAACGTAGGCTCAGAGTCAGGTAGGGTATATTTAGGTATTCTTTAGTGACTTTTTGCCCTCCTTGACATATCGGCTAAATCATCCACTTTCTATCACTTTATCTCGCCCAGTTTCTCCTATTCTTTCACCTTGCTGTTTCCCTTCTTTCTTCATTTGTGTAAATAACTCTTTTCTTTTCTTGTTTGTAATTCTTGAATATTTCTCTTTTTTTTTCAACGAGTTCTTGAGTCACTTTACTTTTGTTCTTTCTCTCTTTTTGTTCTTTCAACCCCACTTTCCAGAGCATTCCTCAAAACAGCCACCCTCAACTCATGGCTTTGCCATGAATCAAGGTACACAATACCCAAAGTCGGGTCAGGGCCATAACGAAGGTTGTTTATACATTAGCCACCCTCAACTTATGCTTTTGGCATAAGCTGAGGTGCACATGTCCAAGGAGGGACCAGGGCCAACATCTTGTTCCCAGAAAAGATCAGTTGGGGTGAAAAAGAAAGGTCTAATTTTAAGCTCAAATTATTTGGATCAAAGAAGGATAACTTTCATTTGGTTTCTTTTATTTAGGCTAGAAATGGGCTATATTGAATAAGGGCCTATGATCCTTTCCTAATTGTCTGTTACAGCTTACTTTTAGCAGGACTAACCAGGCAAGTTCTAGATCAGTACCAATAGTGGACTATTCAACTTTCCTCACACTCACTTGACATCTCATCACTATACCAGATTATAAGACACCTAGTTTGACTTGAAGATTTAGGGTAATGCAATAGTGTAACTCTATTTCATGTTTAGAGCCACACAATTATCAGTTACTACGTCTAGTCATGCAACATTTTCCAGTTTTATCGGGATATCATTTTAGCCATCATGCTTCAGAGTTAAACTATGTACAAAAGATATAACATGCCGGTTCAACAGAAAAAGTAATCAGTCTTTTGGGGAAAAAGAACACAGGCAAGAAAACCCCAAAAGAGGATAGTGAGTTGGGCTACTCAGACTTCACCCTAACACTCACTTTCCATTTACCCCACCCCCAACAAAAAAGCATGCAATTGTCCCCAATGCATAAAAAAATCTAAAGATTAGAGGGGTAGGTGAAGCAAACTTGTGGTGCATAGCGCCGTCGATCAACAAGCTGGTGGGTCTGGTTTCCCAGAACCCACATCCTCTGCAATCTGGACACCCTCAGTGGTGTCCTCAGCAATCTGGACACCCTCAGTGATGTCCTCAGCAACAACCGCACCATCAGTAGTGCCTCCTGCTGTCTGTACAGTGCGGGAGCTAGACGCCCCAGCCGCTATCTGCGATGCTCTAATTTGGTATGCCTCCGCCTCAGCAAGTGATGCTCTCCTCGCGGCCTCCATCTCTCGGCGCTCCTTCTTCCTTGCGCGTGCCTCATCCTCGGATCGACCCCTACGCCTCTTGGCACTCTCTCGAGGGGAAGGTGGGGGAATATCTGAAGTAGCAAACAGGTCCGCCAATACAGTGTCCTCAACAGCCTCGACAGGCTCCGGCACTCTCGCCTCTAGGATCGTGTCGATGTTTGCACGAAGACTGTCGACTGTAGCCTGAAGAGTTGACACATCTACCGGAGGGGCTGGGCGGGCTAACTCTCTCAACTCAAATGCATCGAGGCGCTGGTGAACCTCAGCAATCTTTCGCTGCATCTTCCTCTCCATACGCGCTTTAGACTCAGTAATAGACTTCTGCATCCATGGCTGGATATGATGTAGAAAAGTGGCCATTTGTGCCTCCAGTTTTTGGACCCTAGCAAGCGGGGCCGGTAATGGTAGAGAGGCTGTGCGAGAGGAGCTCGGGGCTGGGCTACTACCCGGGATAGACTCGACCGGGGTAGTGTCAGTGGACGCCTGTGTAGCGGTGCGGGCCTGGGCCATCGTATCCGCAAGATCATCAGTAAGTGGTGGCAGCTCTGGACGGGGCCCTCGATGTGGGGCCAACTCATTGGCCTCGTCTCTCATAAGGCCGACGTCAACGGTGCCCTGCGGGGTCTTCAACTGATCTATGTGCCATATGGGCACACCTGCGGTCCTGCAAAGGGAAAAAATCATACACGGGAAGGGGTAGGTAGTGGTGACCTTGAATGCCCTCTCGTGCATGACTGCCTGGAGAAGCCATGCGAAATCGACCTCGAATCCGGCTATCATCACCGCTATCAACACTGCTCGATCCCAAGTGACGATGTTATCAGCAGCTGTGGGGGAAAGGCATTGACGGACGAGCAGCCACAAGAACTTCGCGACGAACGTGAGGTTGGCCTTCTTGATGGCCCCCTTCGGCTCAGTGACCCAATCTGCACCCTCTCCGTCGACTGATAGATGCAGGGCCATCCACCTCTTGGTGGTCTCTCTCAGTGCCTGCTTGCGCAAGAACTGGCCATCCTTCACTATCTGTCAGCGGTAGTCAAACTCGGCAGTGTGGGTAGTCCGCGTAGCATCTGCACTCTCGCCGTATAGGAATCGGCGGATAGCTGGCAGGGAAATGTCGACCTGCACGCCCCGGACTCGAACCTGCTCTAGTGGGGCCTGTTTAGCGGGAGCAGCCCGCTTATCGATCTGTGATCGGAGAGTCTCTATGTAGGATGCGTAGAACTCTCGGACCACTTCCTCGCTGTATCATCCCAACGGACGGGCTTTCCACTCTAAGCGATGCCTGGTGAATATGTTGTGGATCTCCGGCATCGATGGGAGACTCCCTGTAAGTACCCGCCGCTCCAAGGTGAGTGTCCGAGTCATTACCCCTTTATTAGTAAGGAATTTGCGTCAGAGTAAACTTGAAATTGGCCTTCGACCCACCACCGGTTTGGCTGGTCAGAGGCTGGGGTGGGAACCTGGGCTGGTGCGCCGGATGTGGAGTCTGAACTGTCAGCCTCATCAGACGAGGCCGACGCTGCAGCAGTGGTGGGTGCGGGAACCTCAGTAGATCCTGAAGCTTCCTCGGACCAGGATACTCCTAAGGAGCCAGACGCTCCTTCCTCGTTTGTGGCTGACCCAGAGGGTGTGCCGGTCAGTGTGCGCTCCTCATCAGACTGGGAGGCAGTGACTACGCCAGACGCCACCGTCTTGGGTGTGGCTCTGGGGGCACGTGCAGCACGGGAAGGTGCGGAAGTGCCTGGGGGCACATATTCAGGGTCCCGCTCATCATCAGACCCGATGATCAAGAGTGCAGACAGGGCAACAGACTTGGATCGCCCGCGTGCGTAGGCTCGGTCTTGCTTAAGTGCCATAGTAGATAGTACCTGAAAAGGATCACTATTAGTACGAGTAATGTCAAACAAGACAAGCAAGCCCATACAACATAAAACATTTAAAATAGTGTGTTAGTGATAGTGAAACTGTATCACACGATGGGCTGGATGACGGCTCGTCGTGGATACGACGGACCGTCATGAGGTCCGTCGTGTTGTACTTAGTCAATGTATATAGAAAGAACCCTGAAAGAGGGGTCTCTGACCATCATGACGGTCAAGCAGGACGGACCGTCGTTGGGACGACGGTCTGTCGTAAGAGTCCGTCGTAGGACACTTAGAAAATGTTGGGAGACCCTTATCAGAGGGGTCTCTGACCATCATGACGGTCGTGCAGGACGGACCGTCATGGGTGTGACGGTCCGTCGTAAGAGTCCGTCGTAGGACACTTAGAAAATTTTGAGAGACCCTTAGAAACAGGGTCTCTGACAACCATGACGGTCGTGCAGGACGGACCGTCGTAGGTGTGACAGTCCGTCGTAAGTGCCCGTCGTAGGACACTTAGAAAATTTTGAGATACCCTTAGAAACAGGGTCTCTGACAACCATGACGGTCGTGCAGGACGGACCGTCGTGGGTATGACGGTCCGTCGTAAGAGTCCGTCGTAGGACACTTAGAAAATTTTGAGAGACCCTTAGAAACAGGGTCTTTGACAACCATGACGGTCGTGCAGGACGGACATCGTGAAGACAACGGTCCGTCACAGGCGTCGTTGGGCAGGGGTGCTAGGGCTTGTGCAACGGACACTACGACGGTCTGTCGTGTGTGCGACGGGCCGTCATCGGGGTCTCGTTCTGAGTAGCAGTGTTAGAACTGGGGGTACCTTACGCATCCCCGATGAACCCACATGGTTGTGTAGTGTTGTGGACCTATATGTGTCTATCCCAACGACCTAAGAAACTACCAAAGCAAAATCACCTATGCCTAGGGTTATCAACATGGCACATACGAACATTTTGAACCTAGGTTTAGACATAAGCATATAAAGGAAATAGTATACGACTAAGAACTAAGCTAATACTAACTACAAAACCAAAATGCAAGATAAATAAGTATAAATGTAGAGACACATACCTTGGAAATGGAGAAGAAGACAAACGGAGAATGATTCTGGCAAGGTAGACACCGACAGTAGCAGCACCGACAAGTAGATGATAATGATAAGGCTTAGGTGGTTTTTGGGAGCAATGATCAGTGAGGGGAAGTGTGGAAGTTGAAAAGAGAGGGAAGATGAGGGGAATAAGGAAGTAATGGGGTGGAATATGGAGCGGGGAAGTATAAACGGTCAGATTTTGAAAAGGGTCTAGCCGGGTCGGGTCGGGTAGATTTCATTAATCGCGCGACGGTTCCCCGACAACGGTCCATCGCACTTGCGACGCCCCATCGTAGGTTCTGTCGTGTGTGCCCTAATTTCAAAAATGACAGAAATACATACCTGGTGTGACGGATGCATACGACGGTCCGTTGCATTCGCAACGGTCCGTCGTTGTATCCGTCAGTGGCTACTGCGGAGTAGTTTTCTGCAGAATTTCCTGGTGATGTTCCTGCAAATTTAAAACCCATTTATAGAAAAAAAAAATGCTACCATTATTAAAAAGACGATAAGTATTGGGTTGCCTCCCAACAAGCGCCTGATTTAATGTCGCGGCACGACTGGGGCCACTTGATTACTCAGACTTCATCAAGATGGTATGCCTTGATCACTTCATTCGCCGATTCAGCATGCCCGAGATAGATTTTTATGCGCTGTCCATTCACCTTGAACCGCACACCCTCCATCGTTTCCAACTCAACTGCTCCATGAGGGAATAGTTGGGTAACCGTGTAAGGACCAGTCCATTTGGACTTGAGTTTGCCTGGAAACAAGCGCAATCTGGAATTGAATAGAAGCACTAAATCCCCGACCATAAACTCTCGTTTTTCAATTTTGTTGTCATGATACTTCTTCATCTTTTCTTTATATAGGGCTGAGCTTTCATAGGCTTTCAAGCGAAATTCATCAAGTTCATTCAACCCATTTAACCGTAGCTCTGCAGCTTCGCTCCAATCCAATTTTAACTTCTTCATAGCCCACATGGCTTTATGCTCTAACTCAACCGGACGATGACAAGCTTTCCCATATACAAGTTGGCATGGAGACATACCTATGGGAGTCTTATAAGCTGTCCGGTAGGCCCAAAGAGCATCATCAAGCCTCCTTGACCAATCTGTTCTACTAGCATTCACTGTTTTGGACAATATCTGTTTGATCTCCCGATTCGATACCTCAACTTGCCCACTAGTTTTGGGGTGGTAAGGAGTGTCCACATTATGGCGAACACCGTATTTCTCCAATAACCCCTTGAACAATCTGTTGCAGAAGTGGGAGCCCCCATCACTAATAATGGCCCTTGGAGTGCCAAAACGGGAGAATATATTCTTTTTCAAGAATGCAGTGACACTCTTCCCTTCATTGTTTGCGAGGGCTATGGCTTCGACCCATTTAGATACATAATCAACTGCTACAAGAATGTACTTCATCCCATGAGAACTCACGAAAGGGCCCATAAAGTCAATACCCCACACATCAAATAACTCAATCACAAGAATGGGGTTTAGAGGGAGCTCTTGCTTTCTTGAAATACCACAATCTCGTTGACATTTGTCACATGATTTAGCAAACCCATGAGCATCTTGATGAAGAGTTGGCCAATAGTAACCACATTGCAATATCTTGTGAGCGGTTCGGATACCACTGTGATGTCCGCCAACAGGTGAAGAATGGCATGCCTCCAATACACTCAACATTTCACATTCTGGCACACAACGCCGAATAAGCCCGTCGGCACAACTCCTATACAAGTATGGCATCCCAAAAGAACTTCTTCACATCGTACATTAACTTTTTCCTTTGATGAAAGGACAAGTCTGATGGAACAATATCACTAGCCAGATAGTTCGCAAAATCTGCGAACCATGGAATCAAGTCTTGTGAAGCAGCCAATACATGTTCATCGGGGAAAGTATCATCAATGTCAGTCTTATCCCCTAACTCTCTCATAGCTTCATCCTCTAGATGAGACAAATGATCAGCAACTTGATTTTCAGTCCCTTTTCTATCCAGCACTTCAAAGTCAAATTCTTGCAGCAGTAATACCCAACGAATCAGCCTTGGTTTCGCATCTTTTTTCGCCATCAAATATCTCAATGCTGAATGGTCAGTATGCACTATAACTCTAGTACCTAGCAAATAGGAGCGAAATTTCTCAAAAGCAAAGACTACTGCGAGGAGTTCTTGCTCAGTCACTATGTAGTTCTTCTGGGCTTCATATAGGGCTTTACTAGCATAGTAAATTGGGTGAAGGATTTTGTTTCTTCTCTGTCCGAATACTACACCAAGAGCCACCCCACTAGCATCGCACATTACCTTAAATAGATTGTTCCAATCTGGAGAAATAATGATAGGCGCAGACACTAACTTCTCTTTTAGCTCACCGAATGCTTTAAGACAGGATTCATCAAAACAAAATTTACATTCTTTCTCCAGCAATTTGCACAATGGGTGTGCAATCTTTGAAAAGTCTTTGATAAATCTCCGATAAAAACCTGCATGCCCAAGAAAGCTTCTCACTCCTTTCACAGAGATCGGCGGGGGAAGTCTCTCTATTACCTCAACTTTAGCTCGATCAACCTTTATGCCCTTTTCTGAAATGCGATGACCCAACACAATACCCTCTTTCACCATGAAATGACACTTTTCCCAGTTTAGTACCAAATTGCAGTCTTCACATCTCTTAAGAACCTCAGACAAATTGGTCAAACATCGCTCGAATGAATCACCAACCACAGAGAAATCATCCATAAAAACCTCTATAGTATCCTCCACCATGTCAGAAAATATTGACATCATACATCTCTGAAAGGTTGCGGGTGCATTGCACAACCCAAACGGCATTCTTCTGAACGCAAAAGTCCCATATGGACAAGTGAAAGTGGTTTTCTCTTGATCTTCTGGTGCAATAGAAATCTGATTATACCCCGAATACCCATCAAGAAAACAATACCACCCTTTTCTGGCAAGTCTATCCAACATCTGATCCATGAAGGGCATAGGAAAATGGTCTTTTTCAGTCCATGAGTTCAGTTTACGGTAATCCATACACACCCTCCATCCAGTAACCGGTCTCATTGGAACAAGTTCATTCTTTTTGTTGGGGAACAGAGTCATTCCCCCTTTCTTAGGTACACACTGAACCAGGCATACCCAACTACTATCGGCGATTGGATAGATTACTACAGCATCCAACCACTTGATAATTTCCTTCTTCACAACCTCTTGCATAGGAGGATTCAAGCGTCTCTGGTGCTCAATACTCGGCTTATGATCAGGCATGAGTTGGATTTTATGAGAACAAATACCAGGAGGGATCCCAATAATGTCTGCACTGGTCCACCCAATAGCTCTTTTGAACCTTTTTAGTACCTTCACCAAACTCTGAACCTGTTGTTCATCCAGGTCTGATGCAATGATTACCGGCAAAGTGTCACCATTTCCTAATAATTCATACCTAAGATGAGGTGGGAGAGCTTTTAATTCAACTTTTGGAGCTTCCTCTATAGATAGTTTCGCGGGTGGGGACTCGCGATTCTTCATATCAAGCTCAAATTTCTTCGGTTTAAACCGAACATCACCTCGGTCAAGAGCCGCGACTAGTGACTCATACTTCGACACCTAGACGTTCTTCTATTTGTGTCTCAAATGTCTCACCCATGTTGTAGGATATAGCAGATGCCGATTGGAGCTCACCACTCTGCTTCATGGACCTACAAATATTAAAGGTCACTTCCTCACTGTTCAACCGAAATTTCATCTGCCTCTTTTCCATGTCTACCAAGGCTCTTCCCGTAGCTAGGAATGACCTCCCAAGGATAATAGGCACTTCAAAATCAACCTCACAATCAAGAATAACAAAATCGGCTGGAAAGATGAATGACTCCACTTTTACTAGCACATCATGAAGTATCCCTATGGGCCGTTTTACTGTTCGATCAGCCATCAGTAGCCGCATCGCAGTGAGCTTTGGATCACCCAAACCCAACTTCTTGTAAATCGAGAGGGGCATGAGATTTATGCTTGCCCCCAGATCACATAATGCTTTCGCAAAATGTAATAGCCCGATTGTACAAGGAATAGTGAACGCACCCGGATCTTCTTTCTTTTGGACCAGAGATCTTGTAGCAATAGCACTACAATGTTGCTTCTATCATCATCCTCAAAAGTAACCGATCTTTTCTTTGTGACCAAATCTTTCATAAACTTGGCGTAACCGGGCATTTGTTCTAAAGCTTCTACCAAAGGGACATTGATAGAAAGTTGCTTCAACATTGTAATAAAACGCCGATATTTTCCATCCTCAGTCTTTTTCACTAATCTTTGAGGAAATGGGGGTGGTGACCTAGGCATGGGAGTTACCTTTTTAGGCACTTCAGCATCTTCTGCACTGTTATCCTCTAAATTAGCATCAATATTTACCACTTTATCAGTGTCTTTTGTCACCTTATTCTCATTAGATGGCATAGGTGGGTCAATGGTTTGCTTGCCACCGCGAGTAGTAATTGCCATACAATGTCCATCATTTTTCGGATTTTGGACAGTGTTGCTAGGAAGAGTGCCCGGTTGCCGTGTGTTCACAGTTGCAGATAATTGGGCCAATTGTAACTCAAGTTGCTTAATCGATATTGCATGTGTATCAACTTTTTGCCCAATACCCGCTAAATCATTCCTCAACTCTTTATTGTGCTCATCACTAGCATCGAACCTCCTCACCATTTTATGCAACATATCCTCAACTCGCGACATACTACCTCCACCATCCCTAGGAGTAACTTCATGATTTTGAGGAGGAACATAGGGTCCATTCCTGTCGTTTCTGTTACCATAGCTACCCCTGTTGAAGTTGTTGTCGCGATTGTAATTTCCATCTCGGACATAATGACCCTCACGATTGTAGTTACCATAGTTCTGACCTTGGTTCCCTTGACCTTGACGCCAATTTTCTTGATTAGAGCCTTGGGCACTTGGTCGGAAACCCCCCATCTGTTCATTTACTGCATAGGAATCCTCCTCATAATAACACTCATCGATTGGAAGTGGTGGTTTAGCCAAGTAGTTGACTGCATTAACCTTTTCTGCACCCCCAGTGACATGTTTTAGTACCAACCCAAGCTCAGTTCTCATCTGAGCCATTTCTTGAAGAAATGGCTCAGATGAGAACCGAGCTTGGGTTTGTACTAAAACATGTCACTGGGGGTGCAGAAAAGATAAATGCAGTCAACTACTTGTCGAAACAACCGCCACAAAACGATGAGTACTATTATGAGGAGGATTCCTATGCAGTAAATGAACAGATGGGGGGTTTCCGACCAAGTGCCCAAGGCTCTAATCAGGAGAATTGGCGCAAAGGTCAAGGGAACCAAGGTCTGAACTATGGTAACTACAATCGTGAGGGTCATTATGTCCATGATGGAAACTACAATCGCGACAACAACTTCAATAGGGGTAGCTATGGTAACAGAAACGACAGGAATGGACCCTATGTTCCTCCTCAAAATCGTGAAGTTACTCCTAGGGATGGTGGAGGTAGTATGTCGCGAGTTGAGGATATGTTGCATAAAATGATGAGGAGGTTTGACGTTGGTGATGAGCACAACAAAGAGTTGAGGAATGATTTAGTGGGTATTGGGCAAAAAGTCGATACACATACAATATCGATTAAGCAACTTGAGTTACAATTGGCCCAATTATCTGCAATTGTGAACACACGGCAACCGGGCACTCTTCCTAGCAACACTGTCCAAAATCTGAAAAATGATGGACATTGTATGGCAATTACTACTCGCGGTGGCAAGCAAACCATTGACCCACCTATGCCGTCTAATGAGAAAAAGGTGACAAAAGATACTGATAAAGTGGTAGATGTTGATGGTGAATTGGAGGATAACACTGCAAAAGATACTGAAGTGCCTAAAAAGGTAACTCCCATGCCTAGACCACCACCCCCATTTCCTCAAAGATTATTAAAAAAGACCGAGGATGGTAAATATCGGAGTTTTATAACAATGTTGAAGCAACTTTCTATCAATGTCCCTTTGGTAGAAGCTTTAGAACAAATGCCCGGTTACGCCAAGTTTATGAAAGATCTGGTCACAAAGAAAAGATCGGTCACTTTTGAGGATGATGATAGAATGCAACATTGTAGTGCTATTGCTACAAGATCTCTGGTCCAAAAGAAAGAAGATCCAGGTGCGTTCACTATTCCTTGTACAATCGGACTATTACATTTTGCGAAAGCATTATGTGATCTGGGGGCAAGCATAAATCTCATGCCCCTCTCGATTTACAAGCAGTTGGGTTTGGGTGATCCAAAGCCCACAGCGATCCGGCTACTGATGGTTGATCGCACAGTAAAAAGGCCTATATGGATACTCCACGATGTGCTAGTAAAAGTGGATTCGTTCATCTTTCCGGCGGATTTTGTTATTAAGTCGATTTTAAAGTGCCCATTAATCTTGGGAGGCCATTCCTTGGGGAAGAGCCTTAGTAGACATGGAAAAGGGGCAGATGAAATTTCGGTTGAACAATGAGGAAGTGACCTTTAACATTTGTAGGTCCATGAGGCAGAGTGGTGAGATCCAATCGGTATCTGCTGTATCCTACAACATGGGTGAGACATCTGAGACACAAATAGAAGAACGTCTAGGTGTGGAAGCATTAGCGGCAGTGATAATGAACTTTGATAGCGATTGCATTAAAGAGTATGAGTCATTAGTCGCGGCTCTTGACCGCGGTGATGTTCGGTTTAAACCGAAGAAATTTGAGCTAGATATGAAGAATCGCGAGTCCCCACCCGCGAAACCATCTATAGAGGAGGCTCCAAAATTAGAACTAAAAGCTCTCCCGCCTCATCTCAGGTATGAATTCTTAGGAAATGGTGACACTTTGCCGGTAATCATTGCATCAGACTTGGATGAACAACAAGTTCAGAGTTTGGTGAAGGTACTGAAAAGGTTCAAAAGAGCTATTGGGTGGACTATTGCGGACATTATTGGGATCCCTCCTGGTATTTTCTCTCATAAAATCCAACTCATGCCTGATCATAAGACAAGTATTAAGCACCAGAGATGCTTGAATCCTCCTATGCAAGAGGTCGTGAAGAAGGATATCATTAAGTGGTTGGATGCTGGAGTACTCTATCCAATCGCCGATAGTAGTTGGGTATGCCCGGTTCAGTGTGTACCTAAGAAAAGGGAAATGACTGTGGTCCCCAATGAAAAAAATGAACTTGTTCCAATGAGACCAGTTACTGGATGGAGGGTGTGTATGGATTACCGCAAACTAAATTCATGGACTGAAAAAGACCACTTTCCTATGCCCTTCATGGATCAGATGTTGGATAGACTTGCTGGAAAAGGGTGGTACTTTTTTCTTGATGGATATTCGGGGTATAATCAGATTTCTATTGCACAAAAAGATCAAGAGAAAACCACTTTTACTTGTCCATATGGGACCTTTGCATTCAGAAGAATGCCGTTTGGGTTGTGCAATGCACCAGCCACATTTCAGAGATGTATGATGTCGATATTTTCTGACATGGTGGAGGATACTATAGAAGTTTTTATGGATGATTTTTCTGTGGTTGGTGATTCATTCGAGCGGTTTTTGACCAATTTATCTAAGGTCCTTAAGAGGTGTGAAGACTGCAATTTAGTACTAAACTGGGGAAAATGTCACTTCATGGTGAAAGAGGGTATTGTGTTGGGTCATCGCATTTCAGAAAAGGTCATAGAGGTTGATCGATCTAAAGTCGAGGTAATAGAGAGACTTCCCCCACCGATCTCTGTGAAAGGTGTGAGAAACTTTCTTGGGCATGCAGATTTTTACCGGAGATTCATCAAAGACTTTTCAAAGATTGCACACCCATTGTGCAAATTGCTGGAGAAAGAATGTAAATTTTGTTTTGATGAATCCTGTCTTAAAGCATTCGGTGAGCTAAAAGAGAAGTTAGTGTCTGCGCCTATCATTATTTCTCCGGATTGGAACAATCTATTTAAGGTAATGTGCGATGCTAGTGGGGTGGCTCTTGGTGTAGTATTCGGACAGAGAAGAAACAAAATCCTTCACCCAATTTACTATGCTAGTAAAGCCCTATATGAAGCCCAGAAGAACTACATAGTGACTGAGCAAGAACTCCTCGCAGTAGTCTTTGCTTTTGAGAAATTTTGCTCCTATTTGCTAGGTACAAGAATTTGACTTTGAAGTGATGGATAGAAAAGGAACTGAAAATCAAGTTGTTGATTACTTGTCTCGTCTAGAGGATGAAGCTATGAGAGAGTTAGGGGATAAGACTGACATTGATGATACTTTCCCCGATGAGCATGTATTGGCTGCTTCACAAGACTTGATCCCATGGTTCGCAGATTTTGCGAACTATCTGGCTAGTGATATTGTTCCATCAGACTTGTCCTTTCATCAAAGAAAAAAGTTCATGTACGATGTGAAGAAGTTCTTTTGGGATGAACCATACTTGTATAGGAGTTGTGTCGACGGGCTTATTCGGCGTTGTGTGCCATAATGTGAGATGTTGAGTGTGTTGGAGGCATGCCATTCCTCACCCGTTGGTGGACATCACAGTGGTATCCGAACCGCTCATAAGATATTACAATGTGATTACTATTGACCAACTCTTCATCAAGATGCTCATGAGTTTGCTAAAGCATGTGACATATGCCAACGAGATGGCGGCATTTCAAGAAAACAAGAGCTCCCTCTAAACCCCATTCTTGTGATTGAGTTATTTGATGTTTGGGGTATTGACTTTATGGGCCCTTTTGTGAGTTCTCATGGAATGAAGTACATTCTATTAGCAGTTGATTATGTATCTAAATGGGTCAAATCCATCGCCCTCGCAAACAATGAAGGGAAGAGTGTCACTGCATTCTTGAAGAAGAATATATTCTCTCATTTTGGCACCCCAAGGGCCATTATTAGTGATGGGGTCTCCCACTTCTGCAACAGATTGTTCAAGGGGTTATTGGAGAAATATGGGGTTCGCCATAATGTGGCCACTCCTTACCACCCTCAAACTGTGGGCAAGTTAAAGTGTCGAATCGGGAGATCAAACAGATATTGTCAAAAAAAGTGAACGCTTGTAGAACGGATTGGTCAAGGAGGCTTGATGATGCTCTTTGGGCCTACCGGACAGCATGTAAGACTCCCATAGGTATGTCTCCATACCAACTTGTATACGAGAAAGCTTGTCATCGTCCGGTTGAGTTAGAGCATAAAGCCATGTGGGCTATGAAGAAGTTGAAAATGGATTGGAGCGAAGCTGCAGAACAACGGTTAAATGGGTTGAATGAACTCGATGAATTTCGCCTGAAATCCTATGAAATCTCAGCCCTATACAAAGAAAAGATGAAGAAGTACCATGACAACAAAATTGAAAAATGAGAGTTTATTGTCGGGGATTTGGTGCTTTTATTCAATTCCAGGTTGCGCTTGTTTCCGGGCAAGCTCAAGTCCAAATGGACTGGTCCGTACTTGGTTACCCAACTACTCCCTCATGGAGCAGTTGAGTTGGAAACTAAGGAGGGTGTGCGGTTCAAGGTGAATGGACAACGCATAAAAATCTATTTCGGGCATGCTGAATCGGCGAATGAAGTGATTGAGGCATACCATCTTGATGAAGTCTGAGTAATCAAGTGTCCCCAGTCGTCCCGCGACATTAAATCAGGCGCTTGTTGGGAGGCAACCCAATATTTATAGTCTTTTTAGTAATGGTAGCATTTTTCTACTAATGGGTTTTTAAATTTGCAGGCACATCACCAGGAAAGTCTGCAGAACATTTCACTACAGCAGTCACTGACGGATACAGCGACGGACCGTTGCGCCTGCGACGGACCGTCATATACCTCCGTCGTACCAGGTACGTCTTTCTGTTATTTTCAAACTAGGGCACACACGACGGAACCAACGACGGGTCGTCACAACTGCGACAAACCGTCGTCGGGGAATCGTCGCGTGATTAATGAGGCGTACCCGACCCGACCCGGTTGAAATTTAATATAAAATTTCACCATTTAAACTTCCTAACCCCTCATTTCACCCCATTCCTTCATTATTCCTCCCATTTCCCTCTCTTTTCAACTTCCACAATCTCTCCCTCTATCAACCGATCACTGCCCCCCCCCCCCCCCACAATTCTCCAAAGCCCTAGAAGTTATCATCTACTAGTCGGAGCTACTGTTGTGGGTGTCTGCCTGACCATCGAGTACTTGTCCATTTGTTTTTCTCCAATTCTAAAATATGTGTTTCTAATTTCTACTCATTTATCTTGCATTTTTGTTTATTAGTTAGTATTAGCTTAGTTCTTAGTCATATGTTGTTTCTTTTATACGATTCTGTCTAACCTAGGTTAAAAATATTCGAAATTGCCATGTTTACAACCCTAGAAATAGGTGTTTTTGCATTGCTAGTTTCCTAGGTAGTTGGGTTAGAAAAATCTAGGTCCAAAACACTACAAGTTTTATTTGGGTTCATCAGGGATTCATGGGGTACCCCCCAGTTCTGCCACTGATCTATAGAACGGGACCCCGATGACGGACCGTCGCGCCCACGATGGACCGTCATAGGGTCCGTTCCAAAAGCCCTAACTCCCCACTGTCCATTTTTTCTAAGTGTCCTTCAACGGACACATGCGACGGACCGTCATACCCACGATGGTCCATCCTGCACAACCGTTCTGGTTGTCAGAGACCCTGTTTCTCAGGGTCTCTCATTTTTTTTCTAAGTGTCCCCTAACTGACACATGTGACGGATCGTCATACCCACGACGGTCCATCCTGCACAACCGTTCTGGTGTTCAGAGACCCTGTTTCTAAGGGTCTCTCACTTTTTTCTAAGTGTCCTTCAACGGACACATGTGACGGACCGTCATACCCATGACGATTCGTCCTGCATGACCGTTATGACGGTCAGAGACCCCTCTCCTAAGGGTAAGTAAAACATGACGGACCCCATGACGGTCCGTCATAGCCACGACGAGCCGTCACCAGGCCCGTCGTGTGTCACTGTTACCATAGAACTGACATGCTATTTTAATTTTTTTTGTACTTCTTACTTGTCTTGTTTGCCACTTCTCATACTAATATTGATCCTTTACAGGTACTATCTACTATGGTACCCAAGCAAGACCGAATCTACGCACGCAGGCGATCGAAGTCTGTCGCCCCGTCTGCTCGCATGGTCATTGGCTCGGATGATGAGTGTGACCCTGAGTATGTGCCCCCAGGCACTTCCACCCCTTCCCGTGTTGCACGTTCTCCCACAGCCACACCCAAAAAGGTGGCGTCCAGCGTAGTCACTGCCTCCCAGTCTGATGAGGAGCGCACACTGACCGGCACATCCTCTGGGTCAGCAACAAACGAAGAAGGAGCGTCTTGCTCCTTAGGAGTATACTAGTCGGAGGAAGCTCTGGCTTTGCTGAGGTTTCCGCACCCGCCACCGCTGCAGCGTCAACCTCGTCTGCTGAGGCTGACAGTTCAGAATATACATAAGGCTCACCAGCTCAGGTCCCACCCCAGCCACTGACCAGCCCAACCGGTGGTGTGTCGACGGGCAATTTCAAGTCTACTCTGACGCCAAGTTCCTGACTGATAAAGGAGTGATGACTCGAACACTTACCTTGGAGTGGCGGTTCCTTACAAGGAGCCTTCAGACGATGCCTGAGATCCACAATCTCTTCACCAGGCATCGCTTGGAGTGGACAGCACGTCCGTTGGGACGTTACAGTGAAGAAATGGTCCGAGAGTTCTACGCATCCTATGTAGCGACTCTCCGATCGCAGATAGATAGGTGGGCTGCCCCCGCTATATAGGCCTCACTGGAGCAGGTCTGAGTACGGGGTGTACAGGTTGACATTTCCTTGCCTGCCATCCGCCAGTTTCTATACGGCGAGGGTGTTGATGCTACTCAGACCCCTCTCACTGCCGAGTTCGACTACCGCTGGCAGATAGTTAAAGATGGCCAGTTCCTGCGCGAGCCATCACTGAGAGAGACCACCAAGAGGTGGATGGACCTGCACCTGTCAGTTAATGGAGAGGGTGTCGACTGGGTGACTGAGCCAAAGGGGGCCATCAAGAAGGCCAACCTCACTTTCACGGCAAAGTTCTTGTGGATGCTTGTCCGTCACTGCCTTTCCCCCACAACTGCTGATAATATCGTTACATGGGATCGAACAGTGTTGATGGCGGCGATGATAGCCGAGTTCGAGGTGGACTTCGTGTGGCTTCTACAGGCAGTCATGCATGAGAGGGCATTCAAGGTCACTACTACTTACCCTTTCCCGTGCATGATCTTTGCTCTCTGCAGGTCCGCAGGTGTGCCTATATGGCACGTAGATAAGCTCAAGACCCCGCAGGGCACTGTTGACGTCGGCCTCATCAGAGACGAGGCCAATGAGTTGGCTCCACGCAGAGGGCCCCGTCCAGAGCTGCCCCCACTTGCTGATGATCTTGCTGATACAGTAGCCCGGGCTCGCACGGCTACACAGGCGGCGTCCACTGACACTACCCCGGTCGAGTCTATCCCGGGTAGTAGCACTACCCCGAGCTCCTCTCGCACAGCCCCTCTACCGGCACTGGTCCCACTTGCTAGGGTCCAAAAATTAGAGGCGCAAATGGCTACACTTCTACATCATATCCAGCCGTGGATGCAGAAGTTTGTTACTGAGTCAGAAGAGCGCCTAGAGCGAAAGATGGTACAGTATACAAAGCGGAAGATTGCTGACATTAACCAGCCCTTGGACGCCTTTGAGTTGAGGGTGCTAGCCCGACCAGCCCCTTCGGTGGATGTGTCGACTCTTCAGGCTGCAGTTGACAGTCTTCGTGCAGATATCGACACGATCTTAGAGGCTAGGGTGACGGAGTCTGAGGCCCCTTCTGTCGAGCCTGCTGAAGACACAGTGCTAGCGGCCCTATTCGCCACCTCATAGATTCCACCACCTCCGCCTCGAGAGCATGCCAAGAGGCGTAGGGGTCGAGCAAAGATGAGGCGCGAGCACGGAAGAAGGAGCGCCGAGAGATGGAGGCTGCTAGGAGAGCCTCACTTGCTGAGGTGGAAGCGCACCAGATGAGAGCATCAGAGTTAGCGGCTGGGGCGTCTAGCTCCCGAACTGTGGAGATAGCAGGAGGCACTACTAATAGTGTGGTTCTTGCTGAGGACACTACTGAGGGTGTCCAGATTGCAGAAGACGTGGGTTCTGGGGAACCGAACCCACTAGCTTGCTGATCGACGGCGCTTTGCGCCACACGTTTGCTTCACCTACAACTCTAGTATTTAAATTTTTATGCATTGGGGACAATTGCATGCTTTTTTGTTGGGGGTGGGGTAAATGGAAAGTGAGTGTTAGGGTAAAGTCTGAGTAGCCCAATTCACTATCCTCTTTTGGGGTTTTCTTGCCTGTGTTCTTTTTCCCCAAAAGACTGATTATTTTTTCTTTTGAACCGGCATGTCTATATCTTTTGTACATAGTTAAATTCTGGAGCATGATGGCTAAAATGATATCCTGATAAACTGAAAAATGATGCATGACTAGGCATAGTAACTGATAAATGTGTGGCCCTAAGCATGACATAGGGGTACATCATTGCATTACCCTAAGTCTAAAATTTGAACTAGGTGTCTGATAATCTGGTATAGTGATGAAATGTCAAGTGAGCGTGAGGAAAATTCGAATAGTCCACTATTGGTACTGAGCTAGAACTTGTCTGGTTAGTTCTGCTAAAAGTAAGATGTAATAGACAATTAGGAAAGGATCATAGGCCCTTATTCAATATAGCCCATTTCTAGCCTATATAAAAGAAACCAAATGAAATTTATCCTTCTTTGATCCAAATGATCTAGGCTTAAATTAGACCTTTATTTTTCACCCTAACTGATCTTTTCTGGGAACAATGTGGTGGCCCTGGTCCCTCCTTGGACCTGTGCACCTCAGCTTATGCCAAAAGCATAAGTTGAGGGTGGCTAATGCAGTAAACAACCTTCGTTATGGCCCTGACCCAACTTTGGGTATTATGTACCTTCACTCATGGCAAAGCCATGAGTTGAGGGTGGCTATTATGAGGAATGCTCTGGAAAGTGGGGTTGAAAGAACAAAGAGAGAAAAAGAACAAAAGTAAAGTGACTCAAGAATAGACGAAAGAAAAGTAAAGAAAAAAAAGGAAAACATACAAGAAATACAAGCAAGAAAAGAAGAGAGTCACTTACACAAATGAAGAAAGAAGATAAAATAGCAAGGTGAAAGAATATGAGAAACTGGGCAAGATAAAATGATAGAAAGTGGAAGGTTTAGCCGATATGTCAAGGAGGGCAAAAAGTCACTAAAGTATACCTAAATATACCTACCTGACCCTGAGCCTATGTTACAAGCCAAGAAAGTCCTATCGTGATACTAAGGGTTGTATAGTGAACTTAAGGCAGTGAAAATAAGGGCAAGCTTATGGCAATAGGTATGAATGAGTGTGACTTTGTTCTGAGAGCGAGTGTTGAAAAGTAATCCTTATACTCAAATTGAAATCATTGTGTGAAAAATGAGGATTTTATTTTGAAGTGAGAACACTAGTTGCAATACCGAAATTGTTAGCACCTCAGAGAGAAATTGAAGAGGATAGGTGTTAGTGCATGGTGGGTCTGTGTCATGTTCTGATCCCACATAGTTCAAGCATAATAGTGATAGCATGCATAGAGTTGATGAGATTAATCGGGATTGATAGCCAAATGATTGCAAAGGATGAAACATGGATACTATTATACAAAGATGTTGTATTGAGTCATAGTGTGTCGCTTGAGGACAAACAACGAATTTAAGTTGAGGGTGTTGATATACCGTGGTTTCACGGTATTATTAATACTTTTTCCTTAAGTTTAGTGTTTCCAAAAGCCTTTTTGTGCTAATTTTATATAAGTTTCTTTTTCTTTTGCAGGAAATCTGTCCAAAGCTGAATGCGGAGATTTTGAGCGAAAAAATGCAGAAGAGACCACCTACGAAGCTTATGACGGTCCGTCGTGCTTGTGACGGTCCGTAGGTGGCAGCGTAGTGTAGCTGCTGAAGGAAGATGGAGAAGTCTGACCAAGTGTGGGGTTACGAAGCTTGTGACGGTCCGTCCTGCAGGTTCCTCATGAAGTTCAGAGAAGTGATCCCAGTACCCATATTCCAAGAGTTCAAGTGTTTTGAAACGAAGGCCCTCGACGGACCGTTGTGCCTATGACGGTCCTTCATACTTGCCGTCGACGGTAATGAAGAAGAGCAGCAGAATAAATTGCATAAGTATGGGACGACGGAGTCCATGACGGTCCGTCGAGACCATGACGATCAGTTGCGAGGTCCGTCAACCCAGCCGCGTTTTGGCAGATTTCCAGCAAATAGAGTCCTTGTTTAATTAGGTTTTTGTTTTTTAAAAATAGTTCGAAAAACCTCATTTTTGAGGTTAGACTCTGGATTGTTAGACATCATATTATTAGACTTTGTGTATTAGTGTGAGATTCTTGATAATTATTAGACTTTTTGTGAGATTATCGATTACTTTGAGCTTCTTGCAAGTGATTTTTGGTGATTAATCAAGCAAACTTTTGGATTTTACTCTTTCTCATTGAAGTAAGTACATGAATTCTTATTCAATATATTTGAATATTGTGATTATGACTATGGGTAACTAAACTCCATAACTAGGGTTGTGGGAACCATAGGCAAATAATGAGATAAAACCTAACTAAAATAACAATTCTAGAATAGTGTCTTGCATGTATTAATAATTCTTTCGCTTAGAAGTCTTTTTAACGGATGGCCAACGTAAGAACTCGCCTTAATGCTACTTTCCGGACCAAGTAGGTAGATAATAGGAAAAGAATTATTAACATAGATTTAGTGTATACTATCTAATAGGCTAGTATTGATTGGTACGAGGTAATAACTTAGTCAAATATCGAATACGATGCTTAATATGAGGTAAAGATAAGGGTTAGGAAAGCAACACACGTAGCCAGACCAAGGTGCGGAGTTAGATTTTCTAGATGCCGGACCAAGGATTTAGAAATACATAACTTATCACTTTGCATGAAAGATACTAGGAAAGAATTGTTATAGTTAGAATTATCAAGTTATGAACCTGTAGGGAACACGTAAACCCTAGTTACTTTGATTAATTGATTAAAATCCAACATTCAAAGCTATTAAGTGTCTCTTTCAATTGTTAGTTATTTTCATTCATTTAGAAATAGAATCCCCCCTTTTATTGTTTTTACTTTGCAAGGAAGTCATTGACCAAACAATAGTAATAACAGGTTGAAGTTAAGTCTAGACTATTTTTCTCGTGGGAACGATCCCAACCTCACTAGTTGGGTTATTTACTTGACACGACTGCTTTACTTCTTATTTGAGAACTAAGTTTGAGCGTATCAAAGGTGGGGACAACGGGCTTTCAGAAGTTTAATGAATTCACTTAGACAATAGTTTAAATCTGAGAAAAAAATGTATCGCTTAAATGGTATGCCGTATGCACTTCATGTATGGATATATGAATGTGCTTTTGTGTTGGAAAATGAGATTGCGGTTAAAGAACAAAAGGTTATTCCAAAAATTTGCAATTGGAAAGTTATGGCTGAAAAGCCCAAATTTTAAAAGTATGCACTTAACAGTAGGTTGTACTTTACTTAATACCCTATCCTTTAATTGACATGTATGCTCACTGTTGAAGTATCTTACTTTGAATATATCAGTGTTTTTCCTAACAGATGCCTTTAATTTTCAACAACAATTCTCCGAATAACACTCCAAAATATAGCTGCAATTATACCATATAAATTTGTTCGTTGTTAGTAAAACTACATACTTGAAATTTTAAGATTTGATACAATATTTTTCATAATTACAGTCAATGTATGTAAAGGTATGTAACATTTACAATAACACCTTATATTCATTCATGTCAAACAAACTATTTTAGCATTAATATAAATGTCCACTGTGTTTTAAAGCTTTCACAAACACGTCAACATAATGATACAAAATAAATTAAATTGTCACAATTATAATTCCATCTTTGACTTATACAAAATAATTTTTAATTATCCAACACAAAGTGATATACTAAACATGTAACTAACAATTCTTCAAATTTATCCAAAAATAACATTCTCTAAAGTGTGTAGTAAACTATGTATTATGAACATCAATTTCTGTATAAACAAAAATCAACTACGAAATACTTACATACCTTTTTGTATTTGACCATTTAACTCTAAAATTGAAGCTATTTTTTATTTTGTATTTCATTATTACAGCCACAAACGTTGCTTTATCCTTGTACAATTGTTTCGTCTCCACCTTTGATATATTTGTTTCCGATATATAATTCTCTTTCTCCTTCTCGGGTATGTAACAAGAATCACCAATGTTCGATTCAACAACATTTAGAGCATTAGCTTCTCTTTGTCCACCTTCAATACACATAATTGCACCACTGCTTGAATAAAAAACTTATAACTCCTCTGTACTTTTATCATTTGTATCGATGCAAAGCGGATATATACTGAATCCAACCTCTTGCTTCTTTATTTCTATAAACAGCTTCACACCCATATCATTCCTAATTATCATAAGAGAAGAATTGCCTTCTACAATATATTGGATAATAATATTTTTTTCAATTCATCAATATTTAATTCAGTAGCAATGGCTGAGATTAGATTCATATATGAAATATTTTCCCCAACCTCTATTCCATCACTTTTGTATCAATTGTATGTAACCTCACTCTCCCATATTCCTGAATGCCTTAGCAATATCGTAATATTCATTACGAAAATTCACAAAATTACCTTCAAGGAAATTAAGAATCTCGTTTCTGTAAAAAAAAATTGGGACGATCAGTGATGAAAAATTATAATTTAATTTAGTGTTTTATATTGGATAAAACTGATGTTTGAAACACATAAATTAATGTGTTTTTTATGGGACTAGTAACTATAGCGTATTAAAAGTAGGATTTAATTTAAATTACAATTTTTAATCCCCCAAATCACGCAACAAACCGATAAAATGACATACTATATAATGTATCAGACGGTTTTATTATGTATCCAAAACTTATTCAAAATAAGGAACTTTTTGTAAATTGAAAAAGAGTAAGGATAGGAGGTAATTTATGTTTTACACTATGTGATTTACGTAATTTTTTAGAAAGAAAATTAACAAACCCAAAAAGCCCTAATTTTGAGAAAATGTATATGTGATGTTAACATTCAGTGAAAATTCATTTTTTGTTGCTTTTGTTGCTCTTTTTCTGACCATTTGGTTCATATGATTTAAGAAACATAGTCTTGTTCAGTTGTCCAACATATATTTGAAATGTAGGAGGTTGAAAAAAAACTATTTCTCAATCACTATCTATAATTAGTGAAAGAAAAAAACAATAACTACTGCTCTGTATCACACTCAAACCGAAAAGTCAAGGAGAATAAGAAGAAGACGGAGAAGAACCTAGAGAAGGAGATGAAATGGAGAAGGAGAAAGTGAAAGAGAAAGACAAAAAAGTCGAAGTCGTCAATTGTGATGTGAAACAACAATATTCACCATTGATTAGATTAATGGTTATGTATACCATTGTGAATTAGTTTTTTTGTTGATAAGTTGTATAAAACAATTGGTGAAGTGTTTATTTTAACTGATAACATTAATAATTTTTTTTGTTGAAATAAATTTCAATTATGATGAAAAAGAAGAAATGTGGTGTATGTGGCACATATATAACCTATGTTGTAAAAACACCACAGAATTATATGCATGTGGCCCAACAGAAATGATATATGTGGCAGCTTATATCACCGAAAGAAGATATATGCGTTGTAAATATGCAACCAATTGCTTATTTTTGCTGATAATATTAATATTAATGATTACGATTATTATTATTATTATTATTATTATTATTATTATTGCAAATGTCAATTATGATGGAAAAGTGCAACATATACAAAAACACTACAAAATTATCTACATGTGCCCCAACAGAAAGGATATGTGACAACTATATGTCATAGAAAGAAGATATGTGGTAACATATCATAAAGAAAATATGTGATAACATATGTCACAGAAAGGAGATATGTGACAACATTTCATTGTTACCAATGTGGTGTCTGTGACAACATATATAACCTTTGTTGTAAAAAACTATAGAATTATCTGCATGTACCACAACAGAAAGGATATATGTAGCAACAAATGTTACTCTATGAAATGTCAAAAAAAATTAAAAAAATTAAAATAAGAATATCGAAGACAATCATCCCTTCATTTTTCTCTCTCCTCCTCTATCAAAGGTCATTTCGCGTCATATTTCAAATTTAAATTATTTTTAATATTTTTGTTTTCTTTTCTTTCTATCATTCTATTATTTCTTTATAGTTCAAATTGTTGCTATGTTTTCTACAACATCAGTGGTAAATATATTGTAATTTTTTCTACAACAAAGCGTCGTTGCCCTCATCATTTCTAGTTTATCTTTGATATCTTTTAAGATAAAATTTAATTAGAATTTTGAAATAGTTACTGGTATTAAATCAGGACTTTTTTTTAGTGATTTTATCACTTATTTGTTTGTAGGATGGTTGGGTTGTTATTCCTTAAAAAAATATAGGATGTAGATGTTGCCACATATGACATGTCTGTTGCAATTTTCCCAACAGAACGTGCATATGTTGTCACATATGTCACCTCAAGTTTGACTTGATCGATAAATTGAGCTATTTAGTAATGGAAAAATGTCAAATTGGACTAAATTTTTGTACTTTGGACCATACTTAAGCAATAAAAATATGTTATAACACTTGAAACTACGATTTACATGGGTGTTATATAATTACAATATGAAGTTACTTAGTCACTGTATGATGAACTAGTATATGTGATAATTTTTGTAAAAATAATTGATAGAATTGAAGAAGGTTGTTATATTAGACTATAATTTTGTACTTAGACATGTTGTAGGACTATATATTAGTGTTACATGTTGAATTAGGTAACAATTTAATTGGGTTAACCCCTAAAAGATTATTTTATGATATACATATGTTGCCACATATGACATTTCTGTTGCAATTTTTCCAACAGAACGTGCATAATGTTGTTACATATGTCATTTCAATGATAACTTAATCGATAAATTGAGAAATTTTGAATGGAAAAATGTCGATTTGGACCAAATTTTAGTACTTTGGACCATAATTATGCAATAAAAATATATTATAACAATTGAAATAACAATTTACAAGGGTGTTATATAACTATCATATGTAGTTACTTGGTCATTGTATGATGAACTAGTGGTATGATAGTCTTTATAAAAATAATTGATAGAATTGATGAAGGTTGTTGTATTACACCATAATTTTGTACTTAGACATGTTGTAGGACTATATATTAGTGTTACATGTTGAATTAGGTGACAATTTAACTGAATTAATCCCCAAAAGAACATTTTATGATATCCATATGTTGCCACAAATGACATTTCTGTTGCAATTTTTCCAACAGAACGTGCATATGTTGCCAGATATGTCACTTCAAGAATGACTTAATTGATAAATTGAGCAATTTAGGAATGAAAAAAATGTCAAGTTGGACAAAATTTTAGTACTTTGAACCATAATTAAACAATAAAAATATGCTATAACACTTGAAACAATAATTTACAAGGGTGTTATATAACTATCATATCAGTTGTGACATGTAAGTCACATATTGCTACATGTCTAGCTTATATGTTGCAGCTTGTATAAGTTATATGTTGCAACATATGTCTATTCTGTTGCTATTGAAATAACCTTTCTGATGCTACGTATGTCTATAATTTTTTTCAATAGCCAATTGTTGCAACATATAGCAATCTATTGAAAACGCGAATGCAAAATATTAAAAAAATTGCAGGTACCCAGATGGTGATGAATGATTTCAAAGAACTATTAATTTTACATATCAAAACAATGGTGCGTGACCCTAATCATTTATGAAGTAATTTCAATTGATACAAAATGAAATCTGGTCCACTGATTAAATTAGTTAAATCTGATTAAGAAAAAGAAAAGAAGAAAGCTGAAAAACTAGCAGCCAAGACCAATAATGTACGAAAAGAAGAGAAAAAAAAGAATGAGAAGAGAGACAAGCAAGTAAGCAAGAACGAAGAAGAAGGAGAAGAAGAAGAGGAAGTAGAAGAATACGATGAGAGGTGGGTGAAAAATATTTTATTTTCCCTTTTGGTACAGCTTGCTGGTGGCTTCCCCCCAATTTTAATTCCTACCAAAATTGGTTAAATTATTTTTGTCAATTTACCTTTTTACCCTTCATTTAATTCAATGGTTCAACTATCATCTTATAAACTTGATTGCAACTCTAGAATCCTTAATCATTAATCACATAATTGTTACATAGACCCAATACTTAAGACTTATGTCATCGCCCATTTATTTTGAAACCTAACTGTCACCTTTTTTTAAAAGTCTGATGACAGTATGCGACACTCTCCTAGGAGGCTATGATATTTAAAATTATAATTCTTTTTAAAAATATATAGTTCTTCAATTCTAATATTTGTCCATTTTGACAAATCAAGAAATAACAATTTTTTATTTATTACTATATCCTAAATTATTTATTTTGAAAAAGATAGAACTTATTTAAAATCTTAAATTTTAATCCATCAACTTCATAATTAATAGGGGTAAAATGATAAATTCACTTTAGTAATAATTATTTTTTTATTAAATGTGCCAATTAAAAAGTAAACAAATAATTAAAAACAGAGAAAATATGTATTTAAGAATAAAATCAAGTAAAAATTTACAAACTTAATACATTCCTCGTTTGAACAAACAACAAAGTTCATCACCAGTCTCCCATAATTAATAACACGTTAATGTATTTACAAAAATAAAATCTTCTTAGGATAAAATATTTCTATCACCGATTGTAATTGAATCTAAAATCATAAATATCAACTTTTGACTCGGTTCAAATAAAATAAAATAAAATAAAATTCTAGTCAATTTTAAAGTACTAAATATCAGGAATTCTTACCACTTACAAATATATCTTAAAAATTTACATAGCGTTCTTATATAAATCAAGACTATTAGGAGTTCTTACCTATTTCAAATAAATAAAGATTTGATAGTCATAATATTAAATAATAGAAAAATACTTAAAATTACAATTATTTTCTAGGAACACGATTAAAAAACTATTTTCTGTAAGGCAAATTCTTTTAATGAGTGACAAAAAATTCAAAGATAGGTAGACACAGCGTCACATTTGTAATTAACATTAAAATAAAAAAAATAGATTTATATTATGTAAAAGTAATATTCTAATAATTTTTCCACAATAGCGGCCCAACTATAACTATAAAAGTGGATATTTGTGCGTGCCGTGACCGGCCCGATGCCAGGCCCAAAATTTTGTAGACTGATGAGCCCCTTCATAGCATAACAACTGGTACCAAAACCAACACCCAGGCCCTTTTCGTAAATCCAAAAATCTCTTCATATTTATGAAGTAAATTAAGTTGGACAATATTTTTCCCCTAAAATTAAGCTTCACAAAAGTAGGGTTGATCTCTCGATCAAGGACTCTGCCTTGTTCTACAAGTTGTCAATTGTAATATAGAAATCAATGGTTCATGATCGTTTCTGAGAAATTCCATGGCTCTACCTCTCGGCAAGCTCACTATCCTCGTTGGTGCTGGTTCGTACTCTCTCTTTCTCCTGTTTAGTTGATACTTTACACTCTTGCTGCTGAATAACATGTATTATCTTGATATCACAACTTCAGTTTACTGCTTTACAAAATCCTAAGGGGTCGATCATTAGGATCCTCTGGATAAGTATGTTCTTTTGTTAATCTAATACATTGTTTGTTTTGTAATTTAGAAACTCGCATAACTAATAAATGTGTTATTGATGAATAACTAATACATGTTCCGACTTAAAATAATGTACATAGTTTCCTCATAACTAATCCTGTATTACTAATACCATAGCTTTTACCAACTACCAAACGTGAATACCTATTTGCAAACAGAAGTTCATCAATTTTTCGAAAAGTTTGTGACCCAGGAATCTCAGCTTTTAATTGAACATCTACAGCCTTTTTTGATGCAAAAGTAGAGTTGCTTTGTCGTATTTGAGATGTGAATACAACAAATACGTCATAATATATATAGCCTTTTCCTAGCCAGGGAGCAATAACCCTTTATTACTTTTTCTGTGTCTTTCATGCCTAAGCAAAGAAGAAGAGTAGAAGGTTTTGGAAAACAAGGTATGATGTGAAAATAAGACAAGGAGAATAGCTGGAGGAGATGATAGTGATTTTATACAACTTTTGAAGTTCACAGTGAGAGAAAGAACTACTGAAGGAATTTTAAGAGTTGCAACTTTATTTTGTTCTGCATAATATTCATTTTAGGAACTAAAATTGACACTTATGAAATAAAGTAATAACAACGGTATTGGTTGTGTTGAATAACGGATCTCATAATTTGTGCAGGCATTGTTGGGTCAGTACTTGCTAAGGAAGGACGATTGCCAGATGTCTCCGATTTTTTCTCCGGCGCATTTAAGGTCTGGTTGTCATTCACAGTTTAGTGTTTTGAGAGTTTTGGTTGTGTTGCCTTTTAGTTTCTCTACCATGTCAATTCAAAATGAGCTAAATCTAATACATTGTGTCTTCTGACTGTAGATTGCCTTGAGGCAAATTCGACAAGATAAATCAACCAGTTCAACTCCAAAGCCACGCAATGATTCATTGCTGCAGCAGGTTTTGCAATTTCTCTTGCTTGTTCATGTTTGGTGCATATGGTTTTACTCATCTTTGGAATTTGTATTTATTCTTAGTTTGATCATTTTATGATTATGCTGTAGTTAGAAGATTAAAGTTTCTTGTAAAGCTTAAAGTTTACATGTCATCTCTGACAATTGGAAATTCAGTAGTGAAGTTTCTTGATGGATTAGGAAGAAGGCATGGATTGTAGAAGATTGATTTTCGTATCTGTGGTGTGCCATACACTATTTTGTCAATAGGTGTATGACACATATGAGAGTTTAAGAGAGGAGAATAGGACGTCTTTGATCAGCATAGAAAACTTTAGCATTTTCTTTTGCTGGTTATTATGTGGAACTAAACTTTGGATGAGATCTGGGAGTAAATTTTGATAACTAACTGAAGGATGGAAAGCAGGTTGTACTCATTGGGAAAGACCCAATGAATGGTGTAATGAGAAAGGAATGAATCACCATGTGGAGTATCTCGTTAAACTGCCAAACAAAATGAGGCAAGTAACCTTTGACAATAGAAGCCTACAATCTAGCTAGGTGATTGTGGAGGTTATTTTGTCAATACAGATGTAGGCTACGAGGAAAGAAGTTGTCTTCCCAATTTAATCTTAACCAAGATATTTTTATCATTGCTTTCCGGATGAGAAGACATGATATGTCCAAGTCTTGGGCCATCTTTTTCTTGATTTTTTTCCTTACCAATGACATGACCTTAGATTGGAAGGTTTGGAGGACACGTATTTGTGTAGTAGCTTAGTAGGTAGCGTAGTGTTGTTTTGCTTAGGGTGGTTGATATCCATAATTATTCATTATTGTTTTCAAGACTTTATTCTAGTATTTTGTGTATTGTGTTTCAATTATTGCACTATTTTGTTGTAGTTGTTGCTTCCTTCTTGTAGACTTTGCACTGTTGCCTTGTGTCTCACTATATTTTCTTCTTTATATTTGGAATTGCTACATCTGAGCCAAGGGTCTTTCAAAAACAGCCTTTCTACCTCCATGAGGTAGTGGTTAGGTCTGCATACATTCTGCCTTCCCCAGACCCCACTTGTGGGATTTCACTGAGAATGATGTTGTTATTGTTGTTTTCCTAGGGTATTATGGTTATTGAAGATAATGATAATTATTGTGGAAACTATTATTTTGAACCAAGAGCTATTTTATTTAGTATTTTGAGCTAAAATTTTGTCAATTCCGATGTCTCTTATAACAACTCTCTTATGACAAAAATACCACTTCATGCCTTCTCCTAATGCAGTTATTTGATTAAATTGTTAACTTATATCTGTCAGCAATAGTAGTTTCTTTGCAGGGATTTTCTACTAGATGGTTTTCAGTTTTCAAAGTTAATAAGGTCCATGCCTCATTTATTGAGGCATATGGCTTACTTGGTCAATGCCCCCGTTCTAGTTTTGCTTTTCTCCTGGACAAGACTGTAGGGATTAAGGAGAAATGGGGTGGTGGATAATTAATTGAGCTAATCGGAGGCATCTTTTACCCCATAGCGAAGAGTTGAACCAAGATTTCAGGATGAACTAGGTTAAGATGTAATACTTGATTTCGACGTAAAGAATTGTCCTATGCAAAACAACATGTTGAATGAATTGATTATATATTATGAGATTTTGAAATCTTTTCATCTTTAGGGCTATCATGTTGTGAAGGAAGTTGATGAAAAAATTCTTTACTTCAAAATTGCTCTTAAAATTTATTTTCTTGGCTCATTTTTATTTTATATATATTTTGAATGCTTACATACATACATCATCTTTCTCTCGATCCATCACCTATGTGGGCTGATAACCTGAAGGAGTATTTTACTAAAGAGGAGTTTGGCTAACTTGAGCTGTTTTGTGAATAAGGATCTCTAGGCTCAGTAAGCTTGACGTTGGCCTAGACATTTACTTGCATCACATGAACTTAAGATCATGTTTGATCCCACATTCAGAAATTGAGCTTGCGTAAGACACGTTTATGTTCATGAATTATTCATCTTACCTTTTTTTTTGAGACAGTAACAACTTGTATTCTATTCCAAAACAAAAACCAGAACCTGCCACAATAAGTTACAGATTCCTAATTACAGTTCTTGAGAGCACCAGGAAGATCTTTAATCCTATAGCAAAATTTAAAAGGAACCTAAAACATCTTTGATTGATTCTAGATCTACTATGTACTCCTGTTTACACCAAAAAAGGAACAAAACTAAGCAGTTCATCTTAATCTTCTGGATGAAATATCTCTTGTTCTGGAAGCATATGAGATTTCTTTCTTTCCACACGGACCACCAGTTGCAAGCCGGAATGATTTTCCATCTTTCTTTATGTGCGGAAATGCTTGTATAACTGCTCCATATCTTCAGGGTTTGCATAATTTTCCTAGGCATAACCCATTTCATGTCCTTCTGATTGATAAAGACATTCCACAAAATGTTGGTTATTTTACAGTAAAGGAAGAGATGGTTGACAATCTCTACTTCTTCTTCACCACATAGAAGGCACCTAGGACTCAATTGAATATTTTTTTTCATGAGATTTCCCTGGGTCAAAACTGCCTGTTAAGCAAGTAGCCAAGTAAAACAAGACACCTTGTAGGAGATTTTAGTTTTCCATATCAACTTCCATGGCCACCCTCATCTTACCTTTTTTTAATTGAAGTATGAAAATATACATATATGCTATTAAATAAGTTCTTTTAGGCTGTATAATTGATGTGATTTGGTGTTGGGAATTAGAGTGAGTTTTCAGGGACATAAATCTTGAGATTAACCTTTCCGAACATGGACAAAATTTGTTGTCAAAAGGAGATGCTACTCCAACAGCTAAGGAGTATGCGGGGGTGGGGGGCTGGGGGGGGGGTGCATTGTTTTTCAGGTTATAGGAATAACTTCCAAATTTGAGAGGTTGAGGGTATTTGGTCAAGTTGCTCCACAAACAAACAACTTGACAGGATAGGCAAGATGTATGGAGATGGGGCCTATGGGAAAACAACATCATTTCGGTTATGTTGCTCGGATTCTTTGAAAATTGTCAGTAGTTGGTGTGTGTCAGATTCTCCAAAAGTACTGTATTTTTTGGAGAATCCGACATGGGTGTGACATTGAAAGTGAAGAGTCCACATAACTTAGTTTTTCAGTTAAGTCCTGCTATGTGAATTTTCTGATTAGGGAAGAGTCATTTTTTTCCACACATCACAGTGTGGATCCCTAGGGTATTGAGAAACATTTCTTTCACTTGGCTAACCACAAGAGGGGTAATTTCGATGGTGAAAAACTTGAGGAAAAGAAAGATTACTTGTGTCAATTGGTGCGTCATGTGTAAAGAATCAGGGGACGACGTAAATCACCTCCTTTTGCATTGTCGGATAGCACCTTGTTTATGGTTTGGAATTGAGTAGTTGATGCCCACCACTGTGAAATAAACATTGTTTAGCTGAACTTTTAGATGACCGAGTCACCTCGATGAAGACGTAGTCATGTGGACCTTACAAAGAGGCGAATAATAGAGCTTCTAATAGAGTAGAGAGGGATTTTGTACACTTGAGGAATAACCTCTTATCTATTGTTTCCTTTTGGTGCATCTGTGAGATCCTTGTTTGTAAAGAACATTGTGTCATTCCTAAAAAAATAAAATACTTCCATTAGGTTTTCTAATTTTTGGTATTCTCCTTGTATACGGGCATGTTTTTGACCGTCATGTATTGAAAGTTTACCTTAATAAAAAATGATATATTTGAGGGTCATTATATAATTTTCTGCAACACATGGAAAACATTTTGTTGTACTGTATTCAGTCTAAAATTTGCTTAAGCTATAAAGTCTTAGAATATCCCAGTAGACCTGAAAATATGCCCCCCATGGATTGATTTTCAAGTTTGAACTCATTTTTAAGCTCGTTCAGTTTATTGACACGAGTCATGCTCAACTCACAAGATCGATGTGAGCTTGATTGTCCTTGGAGCTTGACTTTATATGCTACTCGAAGTCAAGCTTGAATATGCAGGTCTTGGGGGTTTGGGACTTTGGGGTTGGCAGTTTATAGAATTTAACATTATTGGGTGTTGGAGATCACATACCTTACATTCACTAAAACAATTTTTTGTTGATTCCCTTCTCTAAATATAATGCTTGTGCACCTCAAAAGAAGAAGTACACCGATGAGTGTTACAAATAATTATTTGTGCTTTGCATAGTTGCTTTACATTATCACTCCTTTTCTGCAAGTGTCGATGCTTGTTCCTTAACAACAAATGAATGGTGTAATTGATTTCAAATATCAGCATACCTGCTGCTCTGGAAACAAAAACTTTTTTTTAAAGAGTGATTTTCTTTACAGGTTAATAGCTTACGGCAGGAACTGCAACTCTTGGCTTCAAATAGATCTGTTACAATTGTGACATCAAGTGGATCAGGTTTTTGTTACTACATATCGTTAGTTGTATATGGAAGCAATTAAAGGTTCTTCTGTCTTCTGATGGAAACAACAGGATCTTTATGACAGTAGTGTCTTAGGATATCTATTGTCATTTTCTTAATTTGCCAAGACAAATCGTGGTCTCATTGTCAGTGTACCACGTGCCTTGCAAATTAAAATCTCCTTACCTGTAATACTCTTCTATTCTGCTTCATTTATAGCATTACTTTTTTCAGTTAACTTGTTTTTTTAAAATTGTATTCAGGTTCTAGCAGATATACTATAATCATTGTTGTTGTGGTGATGGGGTATGGCTATATTTGGTGGAAGGTAACACCTTTTATTTCTCTCTGCTAGATGGAACTGTATGTCATGATAATGTTGGATGCACAAATTATGTCTTCTAATTCATGTAACTACCCTCCATTTGACGGTCGACCATACCGTCCTTATCTTAAGGAATTGAGTACAAATTGTTTCCTTGCTCCTAAGAGTTTATTGTTCCTTAACTATGCCCTTCAAACAAACTGTTAAATCAAAAGGCAACTGCTACAGCCCGTGTTAGATATATAATTTTAGTCAAATGTGCAGCCCCATATATATATATATATACACATATACATATATTTTTTTTCCCCTTTCCTGTTTATCATTGCCATGGAAGGGTTGGACAGTTTGATGAGGAGAGCTTCTCTAAACAACTGAATTAGGGGTTTCAGAATCAAAAACAAAATTAATGAGGTGATGGATATTGACTCATTTACCATATGCGGATGGCACAATAATTTTTTGTGAAGCAGAGCAGGAACAACTCTGTCACATCAGAATTATTCTGGTAATTTTTGAGGCATCTGGACTTAAGGTGAATTGGAGGAAAAGTAGCATTTTTCCTATTAAAGAGGTCCAACAGATTCAAGCTTTGGCTAATATATTGAAGTGCAAGATAGAGAGGTTGCCTACCGTTTATCTAGGTATGCCATTGGGTGCTAAGCATAAAGCAGTTAGCATCTGGAATGATGTACTAGAAAAATTAGAGAGGAGACTGGCACTTTGGAAATCTCAATATCTATCCTTGGGGGGAAGAGTCACTTTGATTAATTGTGTTTTAGACTCTTTGCTAACATATGTGATGTCACTTTTTTCAATTCTTGGCAAGGTAGTAAAAGCTAAGCTATAGACTCATTGAGAAACTTGCTTTGGCAAGGTAACAAGATTGAAAAGAGCTAGAACTTAGTTAAATGGATGGCGATTCAACAGTGCAAAAGATATGGGGGTTTGGGAGTAAGAAACGTAAAGGTACATAACAACAGCTTACTCACCAAATGTTGTGGAGATACAATTTGGAAGATCGAGCTCTATGGAAGGAACTCATTCAACACAAGTATGGTCAGGAAGATCAATGGTGTTCAGAGGAAGTGACAGAAACATATGGTGTGGGAGTATGGAGGACTATAAGAAACCTATGCCTGACTTTCCGAGACAATGTAAGGATAAAGGTTGGTCGAGGAAATAAGGCTCTGTTCTGGAAGGAAGACTGGACTGGTCAAGGGTCCTTGGAAAATTTATTCCCTGGGTTGTTTTCCATTTGCCTGAATCCTGACTGCAAAATACAAGAGGTTTGGTCCCCACAAGGATGGAATTCGCTCTTTAGGAGATTTCTTAATGTTTGGGAAATAGAGTGGGTAACGGATATGCTAGCTTTGATTGGAGATATTCCTAGCACAAATCTAGTAACAGATCAATTGTTATGGAGGCATCATACTAATGGTCAATTCTTTGTGAACAGAATGTATAAAAGGGATCTAGCCACAATTGCGGGGAAGAAATCAGGGCCATGGAGTGCTATATGGAAGAGTGTAGCCCCTACTAAGGTGACATGTTTCACGTGGTTGGTAACTAGGAGAGCTTGCCTGACACATGATAAACTTCAAAAGAGGGGAAAAATTATTGCCTCAAGATGTTATCTTCGTAAAGAGGCCCTAGAAACCAACAATCATCTGTTTCTCCACTGCAAAGTAACAACACAAGTATTGGCTCTATTTACCAATATAATGAGTCTAAATTGGATTATGCCAGAACATACAGCAGACCTACTAAGTTGCTGGGTCTGAAGGAGAGGTAGTAAAAGTCAGAGGAGGTGGTGGAGAACCGTACCTGCTTGTATCTGGTGGAGCATTTGGAAGGAGAGAAATCCGAGAATTTTTGTAGGGAAAGAATGCACTATAGAGAAGATTAAGTGGAAAGTAATTACCACTTCAGGTTTTTGGTGTAAAGAAATGAACATAGAAGAAGAAATTCAACTAGCGGATTTCATAGGAGCTTTGTAAGTGGTCCTGTTTTTTTGTTGGTTTTTCTATGTAACTAACACTTTTGGAGGTGGCCAGCATAGCCCTTGATGCTGAGGAATACAATGTTACCAGTTGCAAAAAAAATTGTTTTTATAATCATGGTGTCCGAGCCAGCTTTCACGTACCTCAATTAATTCCACGAGACCTGCCATTTCCCACCAGCAATAGGTACTAAGTAACCCTTGTCCACCAAGGCTAGAATTGATGAGAAGAAATCACCTAGTGGTTTGTCTCTATTGGGATTTGAACTTGAGACCTCACAGTCCTCAACCCACTTCATGACCACTATGCCACATCCTTCGTTGCAATCTATTTACATTTATATTGGTAAACGAGGTGGAGGTTAATAGTTAAGATTATTTGCCTGCTAGTTCGGATGCCACAGGCTTGGATGTTTTCTAAATGAGTTTTTTGTCAATGACTGCACCTTAGAATTGACTTGCATGCTTGTAGGGTTGGAAGCTTCCTGAATTTATGTTTGCGACCAGGCGGAGCTTATCTGATGCATGTGGTAGTGTGTCCAAACAGCTTGAGAGTGTATACACATCTATTTCTGTAAGTTCTTATTTCCTGATTTACTGTTTTTATCTATACTATTCTAAAAGGACAGTCCCTACACAAAATTTTGGACTTTTTTATTCATAAAAAGTAGATTTCACATTGTACACTTGTAATTTAATTGTTTTTATAATATTTATGATTTTGAAATCAACTGCTCCCTCTGTCCCATTTTTTGTGATTGCACTTTGATTGTACACAAAATTTAAGAAAGAATATTTGTGACTTAAAATCATCTATTAAGGTAAAGTAAAATGCTTAATGTTAATTATTTCTAAATATTGAAAAATATCATTCTTTTGGGACAAACTAAAAATGAAATTGTATCACATCATTTAGGTTGAAGGAGTAAAATTTTGGTTATTTATTCTTTCCTTATAGTATGTAGAATGTCTGTATTTAGGGTTTTCAAAACGACTAAGATTTTACTTTACACAAACCATTTTCTTACTTGAACTATGTAATATTACTATAAGTTCGTTCTTTTATCATCATATACATTTATTTGAAGCGAAATTTAGCTCGGTGGGGTCAAAAGTACTTCATTTAATGCGCATGTTATTCTACATTTTAGGTGTTGTAAATACATGACAGTGAATTTACCTGTAGTTAATCTGAATGGATTCATCTATAATGCCAGTTCAATTCAAGTAGCTATGTTAAGGGAGTTGTAACTTGTAAGCTTCTTAACATTAGAGAATACACGGACAAAGAGGGAAGAGGAAATATGTGGGTAGCTAAAACCTTGGGAGCTGAAAGTAACATGGTAAAATTAATTTCTACACAAGCTTATACAGGGGGCTTAAAAGACCAGATATAATTACTAAGGTTGAATAGAGGTGTACTCCAAATTAATTATGATACTGTACTAATTTTTAACCTTTTCTTTTCATTATGAAAAAGGAAAACTATGTTGTTAGAATCTTTCTAATAAAATCTCATAACCACTTGATCTATTATAAGGGTTACAGTGATAATACTTCATAGTTCCCGATGCTTAGATTATAATATATTTAGATCGCGAAGTAAAATTATTTTCATATTATTATTTGTACTTTTGTGTTAGTTGACAAATATTTGAAGAATCGTGAAAAATGTATTTCTATGTTACTTGTTTGTTTTCAGGTTGGTCATTTTTAACTTCACATTGTCGCTTATCAATTTTTTAGGAGCTATAGAGCCAACTTCATTCATTTCTTATTCTAATAGACCTAAAGATTCAAAATTTATTGTGTTATTTGACAATTTTTCGAAGAATCGTGATGAATTATTGTTATTACTTTGTTTTCAGTGTAAGGTCACAAAAATTAACAACAATTTTCTTAATATAATCCCATAGAAGTCCTCAGAAATCACAGTAAGGCATCTATGTACTTCTGTTAGGTAGAATTTCTCCTTATTGAGCTTAGCTAGATGAGTTCAATGTTCACCATTTTATGGGAATTTACCCATTTTTTAGTATTCTATCATTCAAACACATTATTTAATAACATTTATGTAATTTTTTAAGTTGTTTTCATTGATATGAAGGACACATGCAAAGTGCGTACCCAGAAACTAGTATATTCAAACATGTGAAACTCAAGAGTGAGTTGGACAATAGTTACATCGTGTAATTGCCATGTGCCATAGTTGTGAAGTGGATATTGTGTGCTTGGTGCAAGTCTAATGCCATTGGAAAGTTTCCAAGGGTTATTACCTTAGTTTGTATTGGCAGTGGTGAATTCAGACCGTTCCTTGTTGCAGCTCTGTGTCCACTCATCTCGAACTTCACAATTGAGGTTGCACTTCTCTGTTTGTGTGTTACATATCTCTTGTTGATGAAAATAGTCATCAAGCTAGGATGGTTACCTCCCAACTGCGGGCCCTAAAATGACACTTGTGAAACAGCCTTTTCACAACAGAATACTCATCAGCCTAGGAATTTGACATTCATACTATAGACTCTTTTTCTTTTGATAATTGTGGTGTGCGGGCCAGTTAGTGGCACTCAGTGTGCACCTCAACCAATTCCATGGGTTACCTTGTGCCTCTCGTCAGCACATGTGCCAATAACTCTGTTTATCAATGCTTTGGATAAATGGGAAGAAGACATAGTGTTTTGTGTCACCTGAGATTTGAACTTCAAACTTCATGGTTCAAAACCCATTCATTGACCACTAGGATAAACCCTTGGGTAGCATTCCTACAATTACTCCTTATTATGTTGGTTCTCATAAAAAGGTGTAGTGCTCCCGAATTGGTGATTATTGGCATGATTTTACTTCTAATATTTAGACACCTATTGTGTATGTGTGCTCATTGACATATGGCACTACCATTATAGAATTTCTGCAGCTGGCTCATGATCCAGAGTTATCTACCGTGACTCTTTAAAAAAAGAAAAAAGAATAAAGAAAGAAAAATGAACTGCATGGTTCAGGTCATTCTGCATGTGGCTATCACATAAAAGATGCCCAAGGTTTGCTCACTTTCGTAATTATGCAATCGGTCCAATGTACTTGTGTTGTCTATCCCCTGGTGATGAGGGTAGTTAGTAAGGGGTCGTTTGTTAAGGAGTATTACGAGAAGTAGTCCATATTATGTATGACATTATTTAGTACTATTTTTGGTAATATTTAGTAGATGGTGTACTTTTTAAATTGAAAGTTGATGTTTTGTGCGTGTTCAATTTATTAAGATGACAATTATATACCCTTAAGTCATTCAAGAGAGAAAATAGCAAACATGTGAACAAAATTGTTCTTTAGTTAGAAGGCCATAAGAAAAATAATATTGTCTAGCAATTATCTACCTTGACCCAATTATATGTAATAGAAAATCCCATAATAATTCAAGGGTATAATTGGAAATAAGCTTTCTAATTTACTCAAAACACAAAGATGTGGTGGAAAACAATGAACCAAACATTTGGTAAAAAATAAACCCTGCATTACTAATCCTTGCACTACTGTCCATGCTTTACTAATCCTTGCGTTATTAATCTCTGTACAAAAAGACCGCTAAGCATACTGGAGAGATGTCTGTTAAGACTATGACCATTGCTTGCTTGCCTGGTGTAATATTTATGTTCTCCATTAGATACATTACCTTTTCTTCTATGTTTTAGTGTCTTTAAAATTTATTTTTTTCCTTTATGTTGCCAGGCCACAAAGCGCCATTTAGCTTCACGAATTGATCGCGTGGATACTAAAATTGATGATTGTGTGGATAATACTGCTGCAACGAGAGACGAGGTGAGACCAATAATGGCTTGTACATTTAGTTAGGTTGAAGCTTTTAGATTCTTGTAATTGATGCGGCATCATTAAATGTATAGGTTTCTGAAATTCGAGGAAAAGTGAGAACATTTGGTGAGGATGTCCAGTCAGTTCATCTTGTTGTCCAATCATTGGTGAGAAGATCTTCTATCTATCAGCGTTTTGTTTTCACTTTATGTGCCAATTAAGCTTTTCTTCTTACACAGTAGGTTTTTGCTTCATATTGGGTTTTCCACTTCATTCGGTTACATTAGGGTTTTTACAGCTCTACTTTCGTTAGCAAAATTTGATTGTCATGTGGAACTGAAAACTGCCTTTTCTTATATGAACAGGAGACAAAAATTAGTAGAATTGAAGGGAGACAGGTACTTGAATTGTCTTTGCTATTTTCATAATTTTGATTTAGCTTAAATTATGTCCATGTTATAGTAATGGTGGTATTATGATCTGTTGTGTAGAATGAAACAAACTATGGTGTGGGAAAGTTGCTTTCTTTTGTGAGGAGCATTGAAACTAGGAGACCCAAGGAGCAGATTGAGGTATGACTTCTCTTAATGTTTGATATCATTTTTCCCTATGTTTTCTTCTAACTATTGTGTTTTCAATGTGTAGGCACCTCCATCTAGCTCATCTAGACCTGCTCTTGAATTACCATCAGTCGCTTCCTCAGCACGGGTAGACTGAAACTATTTTTACGTTGCTGGGTCAATAGTTTCTTGTTTATATTTATAGTTAAAGGGCTTATCGTGTCGCAGACCTAGTTCTTCTTCCTTCTCTTGTTTGTCTGTCTTTTTATGGTATTCCTCTCCTGGGGAGTTAAAAAAGTTAAATGATCTACTTATATTGCAAGACCACATTAATTATGACTTCCAAAGTATATCTTCAGTCATGTGGATGGGCTGACTATGCTGCCTTTGTATAAACAGATTCATAGACATGGCAAATTTTACATTGTAGATTGATTACTTTGCTTTTTATATTGGGTTTTCAGTTCTTTTTCATGCCAATCTTGTGATAACTATGCACCGTCGTAAAAAAGTTAAATGATCTACTTATATTGCAAGACCACATTAATTATGACTTTCAAAGCATATCTGCAGTCATGTGGATGGGCTGACTATGCTGCCTTTGTATAAACAGATTCATAGACCTGGCAAATTTTACATTGTAGATTGATTACTTTGCTTTTTATATTGGGGTTTCAGTTCTTTTTCATGCCAATCTTGTGATAACTATGCACCGTCTAGTAATAACCTGCATTTTGCTTTCTTGATTTTCTTCTGCAGGCTGAGTCTTTGCCTCCAAGTTTATCAGTCGAATCATCATCTCCATCTGCTTCTAGTGTATCTCCGAAGGTTAGTTGGTTAGTCTTGGCAGTGATTTACTGCCCCATTTAAGAGTTTATTAGCTTTATAGAAGCAGTGTTTTTATTAGAAAAATTCTAACTTAGCTTCGACTGGATACACCATGACACTGGGGCCTTCCCAGAGTGTAAGTAGCTTATAGTTTCCAATTTTGGTGTTCAACAGAAAATATTAGTTGAAGGTGTTTCTGATAAAGCTCTTTATCATCTTCGACTTCTAATTAGAAGAACTAATCCTCCTTTAAACTCTTTGCAGCGTCCTTTGCATGGTGCTGTATCTGCCTCAGGCCTTAAGGTAGTAATAATTCTTTCAAGTTCTAAACTTTTAACCATGGCTATGCAGTTCTGAAATTAGTTCCTCTTTTGTTTTTGTCTCTTTAGGAGCTTGGAGGTATATCAGATGTAGTCGAAGTGTCAAATGAAAGCAGTCCTCAGGTTTCCAATGCTGTTTTCACCTCGGAACAGAGGAGCAATGAGAACTCTGGTTTTGGTAGCGTGTATGGGCGTAAATTTGCAGGCGTTGGTGCTTCTTTTCTCACAAGAAGCCGCAGTGCTATGCAGAGTTTTAAGTGAGGTGGTTCACCAATCATTATAATAATTGAACTTCTCTATGGTACATATTAAAAGTAGCGTTGCTGCTGAGCATGTATCTTTGCTCAGGGAGTATTTTGCCATTTTTTGATGGCTGCTGAATTTTGTAGAGCCAATATTTACCGAGGTACTTAGTAGGATACATGTGTAAGTTCAGGCTAGAAATTGTTTAGATAAGCTGAAGAAAGGAAAAACAGGAAATTGGATGAAGGGATCTTCATGTCAATTTATCTCCTTGACTCCATAGAAAAAAAATGATTTGCTGTTTTCTGCATGTTCATTTTCTGCAGCTGGTCGTACCTAGGTCTTTACTTTGTATCTGTTGGGTTTGATGTGTTGCTTCTGGGCCCCTGTAGTACTTAGACCTTGAGCAGTTCTCTGTTTCAATGATGATCGAATGCATAGTCCAGGAATGATACTCAAATATGCTGCAGTGGAGATGACGGTCTGGATCCGCCATTGGTGAGCGTTTTTGAAATCCTATGGTGTCAAACGCTCATGCAGGTTGAAACCTTGTTGATTGATAATTTGGTATAATTGTTAACATCAGTTGCTATTTGTGCATGAGTCTGTAGCTCTGAATCTGTAAGAAACTTATTTCCATTTCTAATTGCTGTAAGATATATAGCATACGTACTAAAACATATGTTTAACAGCAATTCAATAAAACCAACGAAAGTAGAAAACGGAAAAGCAACAACAATGCCATCATGTCGTCTTGTTGAATATGAGCTGAAATCAATCAACTCTAGGGTTGTAGGACTGATTTTGATAGTCTTAATTCATGTATTGTCAATGTCTGGCATCTGAAGTGAAGAAAATTTTAAGGCATCTTCTGTTAACACACACATAATGCCTCCCTCCCTCCTTGATATGTTTATCTCATTCACCACCATAGTAATATTCCATCAAGAATCTTATTCATGGCCATTGGATGATCAGTTTCCATCACTACTGGAACTAGGTGGTTTAATAAGCAGAATTCCATGCAGATTTCAATGGTAAATATATTTTGAAGCCAACGATACCTTGTATATGTTAAATCATGTTTTGAAGCCAACGATACACTGTATATGTTAAATCTTTGAAGTAACACCGTACGTACGTCCATGTGTTACTATGTTTCTTCTTTTTCAGAGCTGCCATAAAATAGAGAGTAGAATCTGCTTTCAATATTGGCTTGAGCTTGTATGTTCTTAACCAATAGTCCACCATTTGATCACCGTACAAAAGGATCTCCATGTTTTGGCCACAAATGATCTCGTGAGAAACAGTAGAGATGCCAATCCTAGATAATATTTTATCAATAAGAATTTTATATTTTCATAGCCTCCACACACACACAAAAAAAAAAAAAACAGACCTTCAAAACCAACCCCTTCGATTCATATATTTTGATAATATTACTTTTATGAGCCTTTATCTAATTATATAAGTACTCTTTTCGTTCAATTTTACTTGTCATGTTGCATTTTTCGAAAGTCATTTTGACTAATTATCAAAGTTAAATTTAGATTTTATATTAATTTGATATTTTAAATTAAAAAAATTAAATATTCAAAAACTATATGAAAAGTACTATAAATTGCAAATTATTTGTATATCAATATGATGAAAAAAATTACATCTTAAAATGTTAGTCAATTTTTATAGTTTGACTCTAAAAATAGAAATAATGACAATTAAAAATAGATAAAGAATAAAAACAATGAAATTTAAAAATAGATGAAAGTAATAGTTTTAAGCACTATGGTGTGCATCGTAATTTGGGTACATCCTATATATGATTCTACACTTTTTTTGATATTAGAATGTTTAGATTTTACAAGAGCTAAATGGAGAATTTTTGTGGGAAACTGTGAAGCAGGCCCATCACGTATAAAGTATCGGGAATCAGGCTCTCTTTTACAATATAGTCAAATTAAATAGGAAATTTTTTAAAATATTAATATTTTAATATTTAATAGAGTATACTGTTAACATTTATAATAATAGTGATAATGTTAAAATTTTATCTTATTATGTATGTTAATTATATTTTAATTATTTTGTTTAATTAAAAAGAATATAAAATTTATATAACAAACAAGAGTTATTTAGGGAGAGAAAATTTATAAAAAGTAACTAATGCTTAAAACTCTCAACATCATTACAACTTATATAAAAATTGAACGATAAATCTGTCAATTATTCATGATGTTCATCAATTACAAAAAAATTCTTGCGAGGTTTATGTTTTGAAAAATAATCTGGGTAAAAGCTTTTTGGAAAATAAACAGGATAGAAAAATCTAAAGTCAGGTATGTTTTAGTTTATTAATCCTTATTTTTTTGTATTTGATGGAGATTTGATGCGATTTTGCTTGTATAATTATTAATCATATGTATTTGTGTTTTGAATTTTTATGTATTTTGATCAATGCAATTATCATTATTTTTCTGGGTTTGTCGACATTGCTTCTTTTTTTTTTAATTCAAATATACTGATTTATTATAAAAAAAAATAAAGACTATTCTGATTTGAATTTGTTTTGTAACTTTTGTATAAACAGAATACAAAATACATTAATTATATGAAATACAATATATAATTCTAAATCTATGGATACAAAAATACATTAAAACTATGAAATACAAAAATACATACTGACTAAAACATCAAAATTCAATATACACTTTCAAATCTATGAATACAAAAAACATTAAAAAAATAAATACTAACTATAACAGAATCAAAATTCCATATACACTTACAAATCTAATCGATAATAGTAAATACACATACATTGACATAATTAACAAAAAAAAAAAAACAGAATATCAAAATAAAAATAAATATATGAAATACAAAAATACACTTTCAAACGCATTGTAACATGTATTTATTTGAATCTTAAAATTTACTAAACATATTCAACTAAACATGCAAGACACATACATGCAAAAAAAAATACCTCTTCTCCAACAAATTGATCTTCTTCAACTTTGTCGTTATGAAATACACAATCAAACTCATAATATGTGTTACATTGACATAACTAACACAAAAAAAAAGCAGAATACCAAATGTCACGACCCAAAAATGGACGTGATGGCACTCGTCTTATCCCACCAAGACAAGTAAGCCTAAAACTCAACTATTACAATAAAAATGCGGAAAATTTACCATCAACTTACAGTATACCCCAAAACCTGGTTGTCACGTGTACAAGCCTCTAAAGTATTACAATCGGATCAAAAGAAAATATAAGTCTCATATGATATTGTTTCTAGAGTAGAACAAAATCATAAAAAAGAGTAAGGAGGGATGCTGAGATGACCAAAAACTACCTCACAAAATCTCCAGGAAGCCTCGGAAAAGAAGAGAATATATCATAAAAGTCCGAGCTAGTAACCTACAAAAATTTGTAGAAGCAAGGGGTGAGTACCAAACCACACGGTACTCAGCAAGTAAACCTCTAAACACAAGCTAAGGGGATGAAATACGGGTACTCCTACCACCCCAACCGAACCTCCACAACTACAACCTGCAAAAACATCAGCCCAACCTAACAACTCACAGTTTACATAGAACGTAACTCAACAACAACATCTAGACAAATTACATATCCTCCACAACAACACTTTAACAAATTACATATCCTCCACAACAACACTTTAACAAATTATATATCCTCAACATCAACACTTAAACAAATTAGATATCCTCAATAGCAACACTTCCAAAAATTTACATATCCTCAATAACACACTTCAACAAATTACATATCCTCAACAACAACACTTCAACAAATTATATATCCTCAATAACAGGCTCAGTATTCAACCATCACAAGTTCCGCAAAAAGGCAATCACTAGATCAACAAAACACAATATCAAGTTCACTAATGATAAGTATGTGCAATGTAATGGAATGCAATGTCAAGTATAATGATGCATGTCTGACCTAGTGATACACACCCGCTGTCTCTCAGTCCGGGACCCATGGGGGACATATCTTTCCATGCATCTGTCGCGGCGCACGACACGACCCTCGATAACAGTAACTATCGCGGTGCGCGATACGTCCCTCGAAATATAGTATCCATCGCGGCGCGCGATACGTCCCTCGAAATATAGTATCCATCGCGGCGCGCGATACGTTCCTCGAAATGGTACATCCTCTTTAAGTTATCATTCTTTCTCAATGCACATAACACTTTCACAACCATGTCTCAGAATAATGCAATGACATGTTCACACAAATAATGAGGAGATGACCATTTTCATAACATTGCACAGTTCACAACCACACAAACATGAAATCACATCAACAATGATTCAACAAGCCATCAAACTTTTCTCAACACATCACACATAAGTAATTAATCACATCGCCTTATGTTATCCCTTTTATTTCATCATTAGAATTAATCAATGTGGACAAGTCAACCCATCACCAATCCCGTTACTCCCAAACATATATCACAAGGAAATACACACATTTCATACACTTAACAAGAGTTTAGAAATCCACTTGCCTCAAATAGTAGAACAATCACTCCGGAACTTGAGTCTTCTCTTTTTGTTGAACTTCCAACTCAAAAAAATCTATTCAAATAAGTAACCACGATAAGACTTCGAAACTAACAACACCCAACTCTATAATCAAGTTCCTAACCTTCAAGCCTAGGGTTAAGTCATAACTCCTCCAAACACTAAAACCCTAATAGTTTTCATTTAATATAATATACCTAATATTTAATTACATATCTTAATATCTCAAAACAAGAATCATAATATGATAAAAGAGGATCAAAAATTACAACTCTATTAGCGCTTAACCTAGAACTTAGAAGTAAAGAAAATTTTCGATACTCCACAGTGTCATATATTCCCATTCCATCACTTCCCAATTCATTATGATTTATGCAGTGATTACCTAATAATTATAATATAATATAAAGTCTTCACTTTCAACTATCTTGTTTCTCCTCCTAAGTCATAAAACGTGGAATCTATATATAAGCTTTTGTAAATTTATCACATAATCCAACATAAATAATAACAATTTAATCTCTATCCATATGCAATACAATAGTTAGGCACAATTACCTGCTTCACTGGATCGGTCGAGCGGTGATGAAATCCTCTTCGAGAGGCCATTCGTTCTTTTATATTATTTTTTCCTTTAACTGATTAGGGCAAATAATTATAACCCACTAAATAGTTAAATAAATGTTAGTTATTTAATAATTAACCATCAATTAATTCACTCTAGTTAAATGAATATTTCAAATTTCCAAAAATGACCTTCCGGGTCATTACACCAAAATACAATAAATATATGAAATACAAAAATACATTTCCAAAACCATTGCAACATGTATTTATTTGAATCTTAAAATTTACGAAACAAATTCAACTAAACATGCAAGACACATATCATACAAAAAAAATATACACCTTCTCCAACAAATTGATCTTCTTCAACATCGTGGTTATGAATTTGTGTGAGATTTAGCACACCGACAGAGTCCTGCATTTTTCCCCGTCGTATATCCTCCACAGATTTAGAAGCGGAACCTGCATTGTTGTTTATTTCTTGAGTGAAAAAAATATTAAATGATGAAAAATCAGAAGAAATTTGATTATTTTGTCCAATATCTCTAGTAAGTCTCTTGAAATAGTCCATGAAAGATAGAATTTTGGATTATCAAACCCTAAAATAGGTTTTAAGAACAAGAACAAATAAATAAAAATTAAAAAAAAGTAAAATTAGTAAGCAAATAATAAGGAAGATGGAAAACATAATACCCAAATCAATGTTAATCTTCAAATCCAATCTTGCAATGAAATTAAAGAAAAATAATAAAAAATAATAATATATTGAATATGAAATCTGGGGATATTTGTTTTGATTTGAAACAAACTTAGAAAGAGAATTGAAAACATGCGTAAATAATGAGAGAGAAATTGAAAAGGACTTTATATCAATGAGAGAGAAATTGAAACTAACTTTAATATGAAAGAGAAATTGAAAATAACTTTAATATCTATCCAGTTACAGAAATATAAGAGCGTTTAATCTATGAGAGAGAAAACATGTGTGTAAACAATGAGAGAGAAAATCTGATTTATATCATAATATTTTTATTTTTAAAAGGGAAAAGGGTTTGATATACCCCTCAACTTTGTCATTTAGAGCTGATATATCCCTTGTTATGAAAGTGACTCATATATACCCCTACTTGTAAACAAATGACTCACATATACCCTTTTCCTCTAACGGAAATAAAAAAATAATAATTTTAATCTAAATTTTTATTATTTTTTCTAAAAAATATAATCTCATATGAGTAAATTTAATCCTCGTCAAACATATTTTTTTTTGACTTTTTTTTGTTTCAATGACTAATTTATAATTATTATTTTGATAATCAAATTTATTTATGTTTCGTTAATATTTTTGTAAAACTTATTGTAGATGATCAATTTTTTTTCGAATACGAAATTAAATTACAATACACACAAAAAATAATTTAATTTTTTATTCTTTAAACTAAGGAATGAAAGAAAAAAAATAAAAATAAGAATAAGAAATTCAAATAATTATAATAAAAGAAGTCAAAAAATAATTTATGTATGAAAAAAATTAAAATATGCCTTGAACTTTGATAGAAGAATCATATATACCCCTAAATAATTTTTGTAAAAAAAATTAGAAGTAATAAATATAAATTTAAAACTAATTTTTTAACATCCGTTAAATGAAGGGTATATGTGAGCCATTTTGTAACGGCAGGGGTATATGTGAGCCGTTTGTATAACGGTAAGGGCATATATGAGCCACTTTTATAACGAGGGGTATATGAGCTTCAAATGACAAAGTTGAGAGATATATCAGACCCTTTTCCCTTTTTAAAATAATGACATTTTTGACATGTTTACTTATATTATTAAATTATGGATGTTATCGCTCAATAAGTTAATTTTTTTTGACTAATTAGCTAAATTATCCAAATTAAATTGATTTTAGTCTGCACACCGATTTTTTCTAAGACTCTAGTTCAATTAGTAAAGAGAAATGGGGGTTTTCAATGAATTATTGGAGCTTTTCTACTCCCATTGATTATCATATACAAAAAGGTCTTTTTGACTTTTCTACCAAATGTCACTTAGAGCCTGTTTGGATGAGTTTAATAGCAGGTTAAACTAACTTAAAAGTCAGTTTTTGACTTATTAGAGTGTTTGACAAATATCAAAATAATTAATTTTAAGTAAAAAATAACTTATTTTCAGCCAAAAGCTAAAAGTTAGATGAGGGGTGTTCTTTTTAACTTAAAGTCATCTTATATTGACCGTGTATATAACCTTTTTACCCTTAATTCTTTTATTATTCTTATTATTCTTATTCTTATTCTTATTATTCTTATTCTTATTATTATAGTTATTATTATTATAATTATTAGTATTATTATTATTTTATTACTTTATTGTTATTATTATTATTTATTTTATTATTCTTTATTATTATTATATTATTATTATTATATTATAATATTATTATTAATATTTTTTATTATTATTTTTATTCTTAATTATTATTATATATTATATATTATTATATATCATTATTATTTTCATATTATTATTATTATTTATTATATATTATTATTATATATTTTTATTACTATTAATATTTTATACATTATTATTATTATTATTATATTATTATTATTATTATTACTATTTTCATATTGTTATATTATTATTGTTATTTATATTTAATTATTTTTTTACTATTACTATTATTTATTTTATTATTCTTTATTATTATTATTATATATTATTATTATTATTAATATTTTACTATTTTATTATTATTATTTATTATTATCATATATTATATACTATATTATTATTATATTATTATTATTATTATTATTATTTTTGTATTATTATTATTATTATCATTATTATTGTTATTACTATTTTCTTATCATTTTCATTTGTTATTATTAATTTTATATATTATTATTATTATTATTATATACTATTATTATTATTATTTTATTTATCATTATTATCATAATAGTTATTATAATTATTTTCATATTATTATATTATTATTATTATTATATATAATAATAATTATTATAATTATTATTTATAAACAATTTGTAATAAGAAAGAAATATGTGATTGATAGCAAAATATAATTTCTTATGGATGTAAAGTATAAATTAATTTTGTTTTATTTTTTTAAGTATAAAAACCTTAGATTAATCAACTTTTATCATGTTAACAACTTTTAAGGGTATTTCAGATATTTTGATTAAAAAAAGTGTTTATCAACACTTATTTACCAAACACATCAACGATTTTTTTTTCAACTTCAACACTTTTATCCAAATACATAACTACTTATTTTAAAAATAAGTTCCAGCACTTTCAAAAGTATTTTTTAAAAACTACTTTTAAGCCCATCCAGACGGGCTTTTAGTCATCTTTACCTCGCTGCAACACCTGTGAAAACGGAGGACTTCATTAAGTGACCCCACCATCATCCTCTAAGCGATCAGAATAAGGTAAAGCTTGAAGATAAATTTTATACTTAATTAATAGTTTAGTCCCTCTAATTAGGTGGGCGCAGACCTGAAAAAAAGATGATCTATGGTCACTGTACAAGTCACATACAACATATTAGGTTGTGGAAATATTTGAAGAGTGTCAAAAGGACCCTACAAAAATTGGTAAGGTAGTAGGCAAAGTATGATCATCTCTCACATTCACGACTCGTACACTAATAGGAAGACCTACGACTAGACTTGCAGACCATGAATCAAGGCATGATCCGTATAGTAATCCATAAAGTGAAGAACAAAACCCTAGAAATCAGTTGACATCAAGTTTAAAGGAAGCCTATGGATTGCATATCAATGTATGGCCTTGGTTGGGTCACACATCATGTTGTTAGAGCAACTTGATATTTTTAGGATTCCAATTCTGTGGGCTATTATAAATAGTATTTATTGGTTTATTTTGTAAAGGAGTCGCAAGTTACATTTTAATTTTAGTTTTTATGAGTTTTGAATGTTTTTGGACAAATTTCAAGGTTTCTCTCTCTACCTTTTTAGCGAAGAATACCATTATTCTTTTGATCTCTTATATTTAAAAGTAATTTAATAAATTATTCTACTTGTTATTCTTATTGTTTTACTACAAGCATCCATAGCTAAATCCTCTAATGAGGTTGTAAAACCTAATGCGGTGTGTTGCATGACAACAAAGACGAATCCAGGATTTGAAGACGATTGGTGCACCACCAACGATAACGCATGTTAATTAAAGCATGTGTCCAATATTGGTTTATATGAAATATAAAACTAAGATATTCATGTATAAATAAATTAGATAACTCTATGTGTTATATGAAGTGGTAATTTTAAATTTTACTTTGCACCATGAGGTTGCAAGTTCGAAACAAGTCATCCTCCTATATGCAAGTTCGAAACTTGTCATCCTCCTAATTTATTCGATATTTTAAAACTTCATAGCTAAAAATGAATTTTTTTTATGACGGGATGGGGATTCAAACCCAGTCCCTCGTCAATGAATATCAAAATCTAAACCAGCTAACCCAACTAGCTTTTGTATCTTTGGGTGCCTAATAAAATAAATGTCTAAAAGTTAACGTGAGCACGTGCACCCGTAGGGATACACGTGGGTCCGCTCCTGAGAATCAACCTTCTTTTCATTCTTAATTATTAGTTGGTTTCCAAACATTAAAATGAACCATAATATCTTAGTTTTTTCTGGGAAATGAATATGGGTTTGGTACAAGAAGCATGGTATGAACTTGTAACACCTTGAATTTTTTAAAGATAAGAATTGAACCATTCTTCATTTGCGAATAAGATTTTACGAGAAATTTTAAAATTTCTTAGGTTTTAAGGTCATTAGATGTAGCACCTCGAGTTTCAAAAAGAACTAAAGCAAATTCGTTCAAGTAATCCATAGGTCATTTTAAGTTTTAGGTCAACTTCAAACGACCATCACTTTTAGCTCTTACAGATTAAGGTTTCCCATAATCTATTAAATGGAAGATCTTTAAGTTCTTTTTCCAATTCCACTGAGTTTGCTAAATCTTAATTCGGATGAGGGATATATGTCTGTATGAGTGTAGCCTCTCTAGTTATGTCTTCCACCCGAATTACGAAAGAGTATTTTAGTATTTTTCCTTACCCATTAGGCCTAGACATTTTTCACGTATTATAGGTCTAAATTGATTTGAGATCAATGTCATTCAGTTCCAAACGCTTAGGGATTTCTAGAGAGAAATTCAAGAGAAGACGATTCAAGATTCCAAGCAATTATTTAAGAAACCTAGGATTTTGCCAAGAACAATTATTCTTCAAGGTATGTAAGCTCTCATAGTGTTGGGTTCTTTTACCACACGCCAATCATGTAAATTCATCCTTGGATTTCGTTTTTGGAGTTGATTGACTTGAATTCATGAGAAGTTCTTGAGATCATGTTCATTATTTAAAGAATAAATTCTTGATGACTTCTTAAGGTGAGGGTTTTGCGAATGAAGGTGATTTTTGATAAGTTTTGAGCGAGATTTTGTGTATTAGAGATGAGATTATGACGCTAAACGAGTTCAGAGGTAAGCATTGGATTCTACATGAGTTTGGGACTGAAATTAAGAATAAATGAAAGTTTCTGGGTTGGGACCGTGCGATGTACCAGCAGTGTCGGAGAAAGTAATGTATGTGATAAATTGAGAGCTTTCTGCCATATAAAGACAAATTCTAAATTTGGTTCAAGGTGCTTATTCTCTATCTTTCTTCGTAAAGAAGAAGTTTTTTCAAGGTTATTATTGACTGAATCTAACTCCATTTTCTTATCAGCAAACCAACTCTGTTCAAGAGCAAATTGGCCTGGTGAATCTTGGACAATGGGCGAAAGCCTAATCCAGCAAGCTAGCTAGCGCCCAACCTATACAAGGGCTTTTCACCCCTACTTGGTCGTGCTGCTATGATGTAACCCCAATCATACCCTAGTAAATAGAGGCTTAGGCCGATGCGATGCACCATTAGTGCGCCCAATTAGACCTAGTAAATAGAGGCCTGACAAGGCGCACCAGCAATGTGACCAATAAGACTCCCAATAAATGGGTGGCTTGGCACGACACACAAAGAGTGCGCCTGATCATACCCCCAGTAATAAATGCCTGGTGCGGCTCGCCACCAATGTGGTCGGAGCATCAAGCCACTTTTCCTTTTTGTTTCCTTCCATCTTTCATCCCGTATGTAATCCTTCCAATCCTGTATTCGTTACCTTATTGATATTAACTATCCTACGCTTCATTAATTCTTGAGAAATCATTCATATCACAATCATAACTTTTAAATCATCATTTCAAATTAAATCATAGATTAAGAGTAAAGTTTGAGAAAACCTTCGAGTCTTATTTTGAGAAGTCTTTTGAAATAATTCTAACTTGTTTTAGGACTTGAGTATGAGAATGATGAGAGTTATACACATAAGTTCTATATTGTCATCGACAACTTTGAGTTGAGTCGTTCATGTCCAAAATTTCACATGTTCTTGAGAGGTGTTTTTTAAAATTATAATTTAGGTAATTTTAAAACTTTGGAGATGAAAAACTATTTTGCATTTTTAAGACTATGTGGCCTCGGAATTCTAATACTTTAAGGCTATATAATAGTATTATCTATTATCTAAGAATTAGGTTAGTGATTGACAATTTGTAACTTCAAATAATTATACCATAAATGGGGTCTGTTTTAGTAATAAACTAAGGCTTAAGACTAATTTGTAAATTGAGTTTTAAAAGTGTCCTTTCAGTCAAGTTTGTAAAGTCTTTGAGAAACCCTAGGGTTACATTTTCATTATATATATAGTTGTATTCTTCTAGCCTCATTACAATTTACTCAATGCCTTTTATCTTGCGGCTAAGAGGAATAGATTTCATATTAATAAAGAGGAGGATATCCGTGATCATAAAAAGTCATTTTCACAGTGAATCTTCTCCATACATTTGTTTTTAGAATTGAATCAAAGATTTAATAAGTTGTAAGTTGTCTCTATTCACTATCATTTGAATTATCTAATGATGCTATTGGTGTATGTTTCTGATTTTATGTTTATATGTAATGAATTATAGATTGAAGAGTCATGTTTGAACGAAATGATTTTGCAAATGATTCGAATAGTTTCTTAAACTTTTCTAATGAAAAAAATTGATATGAATCCTTCGATTTATATATACTTATACTATTTGATTTAATTTTTGTGATTTAAATTGATATGTATTGAACTGAATTTAGATCGTTCAAATTTATTTTTCTTTTTGATCCAAGAAAGATATGTATCAGTATAGACTGAATAATTTGTTCAATACAAATCTATATATTTTGACTTTATAAATGTATATGGAAACATGTTTTAAACTTAGAAAACAAAGAAATTATTTGGATGCTCCTAAAATTAGAATCCTAGGAATCCCTTTTAACTCATTTCTTGTGAAAAAGCTTTGCAGAATTATCATTCAGATTTTCTAAATTTCAATTTTCAAAATATTACATCTTCGCCTCTAAAGTATAGTGCAAATATGCTTCCAATCTAGTGTAATCATAAATAAGATAACACATAAATCTGGATAACCAAATGATATGCTTGTGTAAATTTATTCATTAAAGTGGCTATTAAATTTTATGATAAAGTAAGTACTTTAAAATAAGAATGATTGTTTTTGGTTGAGACAAACTATCAACAATGTTGAAATTATTGTTACATATCTTTAATTGTCAATTATAAAGTCCTGATTCATTTTTATAAAAGTACTTTTTAGCAGCCTTCTGATTATGAACATATTCAACGTGAGCATATTCTTTTAGTTGGCAAGATTTATGTTTCTCTATTTAAGGTGATACAAGCTTGAAAGTATATTTGCATTTTTTATTGGTGGAGGAGTAATATACGAAAGCTGAAATCAGAAATGAATTAATATAATTCTACGTTTTCATAAAATACATGTAAGATAAGTTTTATGACATGCTATTATGTTGGAGGAACATTAAACTAATATCTTTCGTAGACTTGAGATCAATTTGTAAATTGAGTATTGAAAGTGTCCTTTTTAGTCAAATTAGTGAAATCTTTATGAAATCTATCTATCTATCTATCTATCTATCTATCTATCTATCTATCTATCTATCTATCTATCTATATATATATATATACACACACACAAACTTACTTCTCAAATAAGAAGTAAAACGGTTGTGTCAAGTAAATAACTCAACTAGTGAAGTTGAGATCGTTCCCACGAGGAAAATAGTCTAGACTTAACTTCAACCTGTTATTACTATTGTTTGGTCAATGACTTCCTTGGAAAGTAAAACAATAAAAGGGGGATTTCTATTTCTAAATGAATGAAAATAATTAACAAAATTTAAAGAGACACTTAGTATCTTTGAAAGTTGGATTTTAATCAATTAATCAAAGTAACTAGGGTTTACGTGTTACCCACAGGTTCATAACTTGATAATTCTAACTATAACAATTCTTTCCAAGTATTTTGCATGCAAAGTGATAAGTTATGTATTTATAAATCATTGGTCCGGCATCTAGAAAATCTCACTCCGCACCTTGGTCTGGCTACGTGTGTTGCTATTCTAACCCTTATCTTTACCTCATATTAAGCATCGTATTCGATATTTGACTAAGTTATTACCTCATACCAATCAATACTAGCCTATTAGATAGTATACACTGAATCTATGTTAATAATTCTTTTCCTATTATCTATCTCCTTGGTCCGGCAAGTAGCATTAAGGTGAGTTCTAACGTTGGCCATCCGTTAAAAAGACTTCTAAGCGAAAAAATTATTAATACATGCAAGACACTATTCTAGAATTGTTATTTTAGTTAGGTTTTATCTCATTATTTGCCTATGGTTCCCACAACCCTAGTTATGGAGTTTAGTTACTCATAGTCATAATCACAATATTCAAATATATTAAATAAGAATTCATGTACTTACTTCAGTGAGAAAGAGTAAAATTCGAAAGTTTGCTTGATTAATCACCCAAAAATCACTTGCAAGAATCTCAAAGAAATCAATAGTCTCACAAAAAGTCTAATGATAATCAAGAATCTCACAATACAATGTTTACCAATACGGAGTTTAACAATCTCAGAGTCTAACCTAACAGAGTCTAACCTCAAAAACGAGGTTTTTTAAACTATTTATAAAAAACAAAAACCTAATTAATCAAGGACTCTATTTGTTGGAAATCTGCAAAAACGCGGCTGGGTCGACGGACCACGCGACGGATCGTCGTGGTCACGACGGACCGTCATGGATTTCGTCGTCCCATACTGATGCAATTTCTTTTGCTGCTCTCTTCATTCCCCTCGACGGCAAGTATGACGGACCGTCATAGGCACAACGGTCCGTCGAGGGTCTTCCTTCTAAAACACTTCAACTCTTGGAATCTGGGTACTGGGATTACTTCTCTGAACTTCATGACGAACCTGCAGAACGGACCGTCATAGACACGACGGACCGTCACAAGTTTCGTAACCTCACATTTGGTCAGACTTCCCCATCTTCCTTCAGCAGCTGCACTACGCTGCCACATACGGACCGTCACAAGCACGACAGACCGTCATAAGCTCCGTAGGTGGTCTCTTCTGTATTTCTTCGCTCAAAATCTCCGCATTCAGCTTTGGACAGATTTCCTGCAAAACAAAGAGAAACTTATATAAAAATTAGCACAGAAAGACTTTCGGACACACTAAACTTAAGGGAAAAGTATTAATTATACCGTGAAACCACGGTATATTAACACCCTCAACTTAAATTCGTTGTTTGTCCTCAAGCGAGGCACTATGACTCACTACACAATCTTTGTACAATAGTATCCATGTTTTATGCATGCTATCACTATTAGGCTTGATTTTTGTGGTATCAGAACATGACACAGACTCACCATGCACTAACACCTATCCTCTTCAATTTCTCACCGAGGTGCTAACAATTCCGGTATTGCAACTAGTGTCCTCACTTTAAAACAAAATCCTCATTTTTCACACAATGATTTCAGTTTGAGTATAAGGATTACTTTTTAACACTCGCTCTCAGAACAAAGTCACACTCATTCATACCTATTGCCATAAGGTTGCCCGTATTTTCACTGCCTTAAGTTCGCTATACAACCCTTAGGATCACGATAGGACTTTCTTAGCTTGTAACATAGGCTCAGGTTCAGGTAGGGTATATTTAGGTATACTTTAGTGACTTTTTTCCCTCCTTGACATATCGGCTAAACCTTCCACCTTCTATCATTTTATCTCCCCCAGTTTCTCATAGTCTTTCACCTTGCTATTTTCTCTTCTTTCTTCATTTGTGTAAGTGACTCTCTTCTTTTCTTGCTTATATTTCTTGTATATTTTTTTCTTTACTTTTCTTTACTTTTCTTTCAACTAATTCTTGTGTCACTTTACTTTTGTTCTTTCTTTCTCTTTGTTCTTTCAACCCCACTTTCCAGAGCATTCCTCAGAATAGCCACCCTAAACTCATGGCTTTGCCATGAGTCAAGGTACACAGTACCCAAAGTTGGGCTAGGGCCATAACAAAGGTTGTTTACTGCATTAGCCACCCTCAAATTATGCTTTTGGGATAAGCTGAGGTGCACATGTCCAAGGAGGGACCAGGGCCAACACATTGTTCCCAGTAAAAATCAGTTGGGGTGAAAAAGAAAGGTCTAATTTAAGCTCAGATCATTTGCATCAAAGAAGGATAAATTTCATTTGGTTTTCTTTTATTTAGGCTAAAAGTGGGATATATTGAACAAGGGCCTATGATCCTTTCCTAATTGTCTATTTCAGCTTACTTTTAGCAGGACTAACCAGGCAAGTTCTAGCTCATTACCAATAGTGGACTTATTCGAATTTTCCTCACACTCACTTGACATCTCATCACTATACCAGATTATCAGACACCTAGTTCGAATTTAACACTTAGGGTGATGCAATGGTGTAACTCTATGTCATGCTTAGAGCCACACCATTATCAGTTACTATGCCTAGTCATGCATCACTTTCCAGTTTATGAGGATATTATTTTAGCCATCATGCTCCAGAATTAAACTATGTACAAAAGATATAAACATGCAGGTTCAACAGAAAAATAATCAGTCTTTTGGGGAAAAAGAACACAGGCAAGAAAACCCCAAAAGAGGATAGTGAATTGGGCTACTCAGACTTCACCCTAACACTCAATTTCCATTTACCCCATCCCCAACAAAAAAAATGCAACTGTCCCCAATGCATAAAAATCTAAATACTAGAGTGGTAGGTGAAGCAAACCTGTGGCGCAAAGCGCTGTTGATCAGCAAACTGGTGGGTTTGGTTCCCCGGAACCCACGTCCTCTGCAATCTGGACACCCTCAGTGGTGTCCTCAGCAACAACCGCACCATCAGTAGTGCCTCCCGCTATCTCCACAATGCGGGAGCTAGACGCCCCACCCGCTAACTCTGATGCTCTCATCTGGTGCTCCTCCTCCTCAGCAAGTGAGGCTCTCCTCGCAGCCTCCATCTCTCGGCGCTCCTTCTTCTGTGCTCGCGCCTCGTCCTCTGCTCGACCCCTACTCCTCTTGGTATTCTCTCGAGGGGGAGGTGGTGGGATCTCTAAAGTGGCAAATAGGGCCGCCAACACCGTGTCTTCAACTGGCTCGACAGAAGTGGCCTCAGACACCGGCACCCTAGCCTCTAAGATCGTGTCGATATCTGCACGAAGACTGTCAACTGCAACCTGAAGAGTCGATACATCCACCGGAGGGGCTGGTCGGGCTAGCACCCTCAACTCAAAGGCGTCCAAGCACTGATTAACCTCAGCGATCTTCCGCTCTGTAAACTGGGCCATTTTCCTCTCTAGGCACTCTTCTGACTCAGTAATAGACTTCTGCATTCACGGCTGGATATGATGCAGAAGTGTAGCAAATTGTGCCTCTAATTGTTGGACCCTAGCAAGCGAGACCAGTGCCGGTAGAGGGGCTGTGCGAGAGGAGCTCGGGGTGGTGCTACTACCCGGGATAGACTCGACCGGGTAGTGTCAGTGGACGCCGCCTGTGTAGACGTGCGAGCCTGGGCTACCGTATCAGCAAGATCATCAGAAAGTGGTGGCAGATCTGGACAGGGCCCTCTGCATGGAGCCAAATCATTGGCCTCATCTCTGATGAGGCCGACATCAACAGTGCCCTGCGGGGTCTTAAGCTGATCTACGTGCCGTATAGGCACACATGCGGACCTGCAGAGAGCAAAGATCATGCACGGGAAAGGGTAAGTAGTAGTGACCTTGAATGCCTCTCGTGCATGACTGCCTGTAGAAGCCACGCGAAGTCCACCTGGAACCCGGCTATCCTCGCTGCCATCAACACTGCTCGATCCCAGGTAACGATATTATCAGCAGCTGTGGAGGAAAGGCCGTGACGGACAAGCAGCCACAAGAACTTCGCCGTGAATGTGAGGTTGGACTTCTTGATGGCCTCCTTTGGCTCATTCACCCAGTCGGCACCCTCTCCATAAACTGACAGGTGCAGGGCCATCCACCTCTTGGTGGTCTCTCTCAGTGATGGCTTCGCAGGAACTGGCCATCTTTAACTATCTGCCAGCGGTAGTCAAACTCGGCAGTGAGAGGGGTCCGAGCTCCATCAACACCCTCGCCGTATATAAATCGGCGGATGGCCGGCAGGGAGATGTCAACCTGTACGCCCCGTACTCGGACCTACTCCTGGGAGGCCTGTTTAGCGGGGGCAACCCGCCTATCTATCTGTGATTGGAGAGTCTCTACGTAGGATGCGTAGAACTCTCGGACCATTTCTTCGCTGTAACGTCCCAACGAACGTGCTGTCCACTCCAAGCGATGCCTGGTGAAGAGATTGTGGATATCAGGCATCGTCGGAAGACTACCTGTAAGGACCCGCCGCTCGAAGGTGAGTGTTCGAGTCATCACTCCTTTATCAGTCAGGAACTTAGCGTCGGAGTAGACTTGAAATTGCCCGTCGACACACCACCAGTTGGGCTGGTCAGTGGCTGGGGTGGGGGCCTGAGCTGGTGAGCCTAAGGTGGAATCCGAACTGTCAGCCTCATCAGACGAGGTCGACGCTGCAGCGGTGACGTGTGCTGGAACCTCAGCAGATCCGGAGGCTTCCTCTGACAATGATACTCCTAAGGAGCCAGACACTACTTCTTCATTTGTGGCTGACACAGAGGGTGTGCCGGTTAGTGTGCGCTCCTCATCAGACTGGGAGGCAGTGACTACGCCGGACGCCACCTTTTTGGGTGTAGCTCTAGGAGCACGTGTAGCACGTGAAGGGGTGGAAATGCCTGGGGGCACATACTCGGGGTCACGCTCATCATCAGAGCCAACGACCATGCGGGCAGACGGTGCGACAGACTTCTGTCACCCGCGTGCGTAGATTCGGTCTTGCTTGGGTGCCATAGTAGATAGTACCTGTAAAGGATCAATATTAGTACGAGTAGTGCAAACAAGACAAGCAAAACCATACTAAACAAAACATTGAAAATAATAGGTCATTGCTTTAGAATCAGTGACACACGACGGGCCTGGTGACGGCTCGTCGTGATTATGACGGACCGTCATGAGGTCCGTCATGTATTACTTAGACTATGTATATATAGAGAACCCTGAAGGAGAGTCTCTGACTAGCATGACAGTATGTGCAGGACGGACTGTCATAGGTACGGCGGTCCGTCGTAGGATACTTAAAAATAATATGGAGACCCTTAGGAGAGGGGTCTCTGACCGTCATGACGGTCATGCAGGACGGACCGTTGTGGTTATGACGGCCCGTCACATGTGTCCGTTGCAGGACACTTGGAAAAAGTGAGAGACCCTTAGAAACAGGGTCTCTAACAACCATAAAGGTTGTGCAAGACGGGCCGTCGTGAAGACGACGATCCGTCACATGTGTCCGTTGGGACAGGGTGCTAGGTCTTTTGGAATGGACCTTACCACGGTCGATCGTCGGGGTCTCGTTCTGTGTATCAGTGACAGAACTGGGGGTACTCCATGCTTCCCCGATGAACCCACATCAAACTTGTAGTGTTTTAGACCTATATTTGTCTAACCCAACTACTTAGGAAACTATCAATGCAAAAACACCTATGTCTAGGGTTGTAAACATGGCAATTTCGAACATTTTTAACCTAGGTTAGACAGAATCGTATAAAAGAAACAAACATATGACGAAGAACTAATGCTAATACTAATTAATAAACAAAAATGCAAGATAACTGAGTAGCAATTAGAGACACATACCTTAGAATTGGAGAAAAACAAGATGGGCAAGTACTTGGTGACCAAGAAGACACCCACAACAGCAACTCCGACTAGTAGATTGTAATTTTTAGGACTTTGGAGAATTTTGGGGGAACAATGATCGAGCGGGAGAATATGGAAGTTGAAAAGAGAGGGAAATGAGAGGAATAATGAATGAATTGGGTGAAATGAGGGGTTGGGGGGGGGGGGTTTAAACGGTCTAATTTTGAAAAAGACTCCAGTCGGGTACGACTCATTAATAACGCGACGGTTCCCCGATGACGGTCCATCGCAGTTGTGATGACCCATCGTTGGTTCCGTCGTGTGTGACCTAGTTTGAAAATAACAGAAAGACGTACCTGGTATGACGGAGGCTTACGACGGTCCGTCGCAGGCGCAACGGTCCGTCGATGTATCCGTCAGTGACTGCTGCAGAGTAGCTTTCTGCAGAATTTCCTGGTGATGTGCCTGCAAATTTAAAAACCCATTGGTAGAAAAATGCTACCATTACTAAAAAGACTATAAGTATTGGGTTGCCTCCCAACAAGCGCCTGATTTAATGTCGCAGCATGGGGACCCTTGATTACTCAGACTTCATCAAGATGGTATGCCTCTATCGCTTCATTCCCCGATGCTTTATGCCCAAAATAGAGTTTTATTCTATCTCTATTCCTCTTAAACCGAACTTCCTCCTTGGCTTTTAATTCAACTGCTCCATGTGGGAATACTTGGGTAATCAAGTAAGGGCCAGTCCATTTGGACTTGAGCTTTCCCGGAAGACAAGGCGACTTAGAACTGTCTACAAGCACCAAATCCCAAACCATAAACTCTTGTTTTGCAGTTTTTTGTTCATTCTCCTTCTTCATATTTTCTTTGTGGGATATGACATATACCGATTGGAGCTCACCACTCTGCCTCATGGTCGTACAAATGTTGAAGGTTGCTTCTTCATTATTCAACCGAAATGTCATCTGTCCCTTCTCCATATCAACTAAGGCTCTACCTGTAGCAAGGAATAGCCTCCCAAGAATAATAGGCACTTCAAAATTGACCTCGCAATCAAGAATAACAAAATCAACCGGAAAGATGAATGACTCCACTTTTACCAGCACATCATGGAGTATCCCTATAGGCCTTTTCACTGTTCGATCAGCCATCAGTAGCCGCATCGCAATGGGTTTTGGATCCCCCAAACCCAACTTCTTGTAAATTGAGAGGGGCATGAGATTTATGCTTTCCCCCAGATCACATAATGCTTTCACAAAATGTAATGACCCAACTGTACAAGGAATAGTGAACGCACCCAGATCTTCTTTCTTTTGTACTAGGGATCTTGTAGCAATAGCACTACAATGCTACAATCTATCATCATCCTCAAAAGTGACCGATCTTTTCTTGGTGACCTGATCTTTCATAAATTTGGCATAACCGGGCATTTGTTCTAAAGCTTCTACCAAAGGGACATTGATAGAAAGCTGCTTCAACATTGTTATGTAGTGCCGGTATTTACCATCCTCGGTCTTTTTCACTAATATCTGAGGGTAAGGTGGTGGTGGCCTAGTCATGAGAATTACCTTCATAGGTACTTATGCATCTTTTCCATTACTTTCCTCTGCTTCACCACTACCCTTTTCCACATTATCATTATCCTTTCTCACATTTTCCTCAGTAGATGGCATAGGTGGGTCAATGGTTTGCTTACCACCCCGAGTAGTGATTGCTATATAGTGCGCATCATTCTTTGGATTTTGGACAGTGTTGCTAGGAAGAGTGCCCGGTTGCCGTGTGTTCACTGTCGCAGATAGTTGAGCCATTTGCAACTCGATCTGCTTAATCGAAATTGCATGTGTACCAAATTTTTGCCCAATACTAGCTAAATCACACCTCAACTCTTTAATGTGCTCATCACTAGCATCGAACCTCCTCATCATTTTGTGCAACATATCCTCAACTCGCGCCATACTATCTCCACCATCCCTAGGAGTAACTTCACGATTTTGGGGAGGGACATAGGGCCCATTTCTATCATTTATGTTACCGTAGTTACCTCTGTTGAAGTTGTTGTCGCGGTTGTAGTTACGATATCAGACATAATTACCCTCACAGTTGTAGTTACCATAGTTCCAACCTTGGTTCCTTTGACCTTGGAGCCAATTATCCTGATTTGAGCCTTGGGCGCTTGGTCGGAAACCTCCCGTTTGCTCATTGTAACGACCTGTTTAGTCGTTTTGAGCAGTAGATTTTATTTCTGGAAAACAGGCTGAGATGACGGAACCCACGACGGACCGTCATGGACACGACGGACCGTCGAGGGGTCTCGTTTTAAAACACTTAGAAATTCTGAAAATTGGGTAATGAGAATCGACTCTCTGAACTCTGTGACGGACCTGCAGGACGGACCGTCACAGGCACGATGAACCGTCGTGATCCGCCGTTTCAAAACACTTCAACTCTTGAGAATTTTGTACAGTGAACGATTCTCTGAACGTCGTGACGGAAGTGCAAGACGGACCGTCGTAGGTACGACGGGCCGTTACAGACTCCTTAAGGAAATCGAGTCTCTGACGAACCTGCATGACAGACCGTCGCAGGCGCGACGGGCCGTCACAGGTTGCGTAATCCCAGTCGGAGTCGAATTTCTGGTTAAGTTTTAATGGGGTGTTTTGGACTATTCCTGCTATAATTATATATTTCGTGGGTCTATATTAATAACTCAATTTCTTGGGGGATAAAAGAGGTAACCTTGAGTGAAATTGTGGGTTATTATTGTCATCTTTTACACTTAATTACATGTTAATTAGGGTAAAAGAAAGAGGGTTTGAATAAGAAAAGAATAGAAAGAACAGAGGAGAAAGAGAGAAACGATCGAGAGAGAGAGAAAACGAAGAGGATAGCCAAGATCTTGAGAAAATTGCTTGCTTGAATCACTAATCTTCGGTGGAGGTAGGTTATGGTTTCTCTTATGATATTCGTGTTAAACTCTTAATAGAGAATGATATGTATTGATAATATTGTAAACCCTGCTATGTGCTTAATTGTATGCTTGCATGAATGTAATTATATAATTATGATTATATAAGCATGATAAAGTTATTGAATCCCAAATCTTGCAAAATCCTAATCTCTTTGTTAATAATGAGGCCTTGGTATAAAAGAAGGCGTGATGAACTAAAATAATGGGATTGATGATGCCTTGGTAAGAAGGAAGGCTTGATGAATTGATAGAAGGAGATTAGGGGATCGGGTGTCACGAACCGACACGTAGAATTAGGGGATCGGGTGTCACGAACCGACACGTAGAATTAGGGGATCGGGTGTCACGAACCGACACGTAGAATTAGGGGATCGGGTGTCATGAACCGACACGTAGAATTAGGGGATCGGGTGTCATGAACCGACATGTAGATTTAGGGGATCGGGTGTCACAAACCGACACGTAGATTTAGGGGATCGGGTGTCACGAACCGACACGTAGAATTAGGGGATCGGGTGTCACGAACCGACACGTAGATTTAGGGGATTGGGTGTCACGAACCGACACGTAGATTTAGGGGATCGGGTGTCACGAACCGACACGTAGATTTAGGGGATCGGGTGTCACAAACTGACACGTAGATTTAGGGGATCGGAGTGTCACGTACCGACACAAGAGGATTAATGAATATGAGGGAGCGGAGTGTCACGTACCGACACAAGAGAAATAAAGATAATGAATCTTGAAAGATGTTAATATACTCAATCGAATGAACATAATTCCCAAATGAGTATGGTATTGAGGCTTGAGTCCTCATGTGTGAACTTGACGGTAATTGTTATGATATAGTACTTGCTGTTGCTACATGTTGAGTATCATAGTTGATTTTATGATATTACTTGGTATATATTGATTTCTATTTTTAGTTGGCCGATGATATCTACTCAATACCCGTGTTTTGTATTGACCCCTACTTTTATGTTTTCTTCTTGTTTATTTGTGGAGTGCAGCAAACGTGCCGTCGTCTTCGACTCAACAGTAATTCAAGCCAGTCTTACTACATCGGAAATTCAGGGTGAGCTAATGCTTCTAGCTTGGACTGGATCTTCTTCTTCAAGTCTTGATGCCTTGAACTTCCGGCATGGACTAGCTTCTTATGTATTTTTAGCTTTTAGAATACTCTTAGTTTAGTCATTTGATCGTAGATGTTCTTGTGGTGATGACTTCCAGATTTTGGGGAATGATAAGTTTTGAGTTATAGAAGTTGATTATTGGTTTTTATTAATGAGTTTAAGTCGTCCGCATTACTTTATGTTGATATTACATTGAAATGTTAAGGTTTAGATTGGTTGGTTCGCTCACATAGGAGGGTAAGTGTGGGTGCCAGTCGCGGCCCGGTTTTGGGATGTGACACTCATTTACTGCATAAGTGTCCTCCACATAATATCCTTCATCATTAGGAGGTGGTGTTTTATCCAAATAGTTGCCTGCATTTATCTTTTCTGCACCCTAGTGACATGTTTTAGTACCAACCCAAGCTCGGTTCTCATCTGAGCCATTTCTTCCCGAATCTCATCTGTTGATGGGTTGTTAGTGGACTGCACTGAGAAGGTGTTTCTCCCTGTATCAGACTTCCTAGTACTCCAAGCTTTGTTATTTCGGGATATTTTCTCAAATTTTTAGCAATCTCAGCATAAGGGCATTCCCCATAAGATCCACCTGCTATAGTGTCCAACACCGCTTTATTGTAATCATCTTGTCCCCGATAGAAGTATTCTTCAGTGACTCATCATCTATACGGTGGTTTGGAACACTTCTCAAGAATGAGGTGAATCTATCCCAAGAACTACTAACTGACTCTCCTGGTAGTGCCACAAAGTTGTTCACTCTGTCTTTGTGGTTTAGTTTTTTGGAGACCGGACAGTAGCGTGCTAAGAAAACATCCCTTAGTTGGTTCCAAGTGAAGATTGAGTTGTATGGGAGCTCAGTGAACCAAATAGCAGCCTCTCCCGTCAGTGAGAGAGGAAAAAATCTGAGCCCTATTACATCTAAATCCAAATCAGGCCTCCCTACACAACTTTTACACACTGCCCTTACCTTAGCTATATGGGCATGTGGATCCTCAGAAGGTAGCTCTGAAAACAAACCTCTGGCAGTGAGCATTTGCATCAGGCTACTAGTTACCACAAAGGTGTGTCCTGTG